>NW_026136708.1:22520194-22810943 GCF_905237075.1 Dicentrarchus labrax
CAGAGTCTGCTATCCGCTTCTGGAGCCAATCAGTAGGAAGTGAACGCACCACATGACTCCACATCACATGACTCGTGGTGGTGACTGGTGCTGCGTTCACGGACTGTTGGGATAACTACCTGCTTGGAAAGGTTGTTGTTGTTTTTTTTTATGGTGAAAATGTGCAACCAGGGCCGAAACTAGAGACGTATTCTTAAGGTGGCATGGAGATATATTAATTCTATTAATATAATAAGAAATATTAATTAATTCTTGATTGTTGATTGTTTATTTTATGTCTTTTCTATTTATAGAAAATGTATTTTTTTATTGCCTGTTTGCACCGTGCATGTATGGTATATTTGACAATAAAGCTGACTTTACTTGATATATTTTTTTGTCTTTTTAGTGATAGATAGACAGGACCCAGCCCATAGTATAGTGGTTCCCAACCTGAGGGTCTGGACCCCCACTACGGGTCGCCATAGCTTCAGAGAGGGTCGTGAGGCCTTCTTGAATTTAATCGGTGTAAGAAATCTTTAAAAATCTTTAAAATATAACACAGTAAGCGTATATCTCAACATTATATCATCAGTACTATTACCACCATCTTGCAACTACAACTTCTTTGCACCTTATCTACTTATTTATCTTATTTATTTTATAAGTATTTTATTCTATTGTTGTGTTTTATTGTATTTAAATGTACCTGGCTGCTATGACGACCCAGTTTCCCTTCAGGGATTAATAAAGTCTATTTATCTATCTCACTATTATATTAATTACTGTGAGGACATTTTAATCAATTTGGTTAAAATGTTATTTTGGAAGTTTAGATTTTTATTTTAATATTTAGATTTTTTTAAATTTTAATTTATAAACTTTGAAGACCAGAAAACGAGCTGTATTTACAGAACCTTCACTCTCTGATCAACAGCCTCGTCCAAACGTACGGCAAGCGGAAAGCATTATATTTGTCACACACAAAAAAAGAAGCCTGTTAAGTAAATTTAATTGATAATTGCATAAAAATATCAGGAAAACTCGTCTCTGATCAATATTCACAGGAAACACATTTACTTGGAAAAGTCCCCATGTAACTAAAATAACATTACATTACTGTGGGACATTAGTATAAGCATCCAGTATGAATATCTCAAGGTGGCATTAGAAATGAATACGTTATTTTATCTTCAAATCTTCAGACATTTGACCAAAAACGTGTCTTTTTTCATTGAATTTAAAGGACCAGTGTGCAGGATTTAGTGGCATCTCTTTGTATTTCTATTCGTACCCCACTGAAAAGATGAAATGTACTTTTTGTATAATCTACTGTCTTTTTGGGAGCATTAGTGATGACAAGAACAGAGCTTCATTCACCAGCTACAAGAACAAGTATGCAGTTTTTCTCTACTGTATGTTTAATGGTGCCTGAACGCAGCGTTCCTTATGACACATATCCAGGCACTTACAGGCAGATCATGTTCTTCATACACCGCTAACCATTCAGCCCATGGAACCATAACATTAACCAGCAATAACACAATTCAATCAGCAGATTTTGGTAGCCTTCAGTCCTCAGTGTGGGAGAAAGCTGCTGCTGCTCCTGAGAGTTACAGCTCAGGGCAAAAAAAAATACACGTGGATTTAAATAAGAGCCTTCACTTGTTCAGGTGTCATTTTGCGCCCTCTAGTGGCCATAAAAAACCCTCACTCAATTGTTGAACAGTTGAATTATGAGCTATTTTCCATCAGTTATAGTCTCTATAGTTTTTATTACTTCTTTATTCAGGAATCTGGACGTGTTTGCTCTTCCTACGCACTTCTCTACATACATTAATCTGTAGAAGTTACACAGAAGAGCTCCTTTTAAAAGTATTGTTTGGATATTTTTGATGGCAGAAAGTAAAGTGGTAAAGAATAATAGTGGTTTACATTATATTGATGCCTTATAGGGTCCATCTATAATATTACATCATAAATTATTTGTTGATTACATTTTATTTATTGATTAGAATCTAAAAAGTGACAAGATTTGCCTCTGAATTGTAGTAGTACACCAGAACAGTAGTAGACCTACTACTCTACTCTGACCCTTTGTACTGCAGTGCCCTCTACAGGTCTTTTTTTTGCCCTTTAGAGGTATTTTTTGCCCTCTACAGATCTTTTTTTGTCCTCTAGAGGTATTTTTTGCCCTCTACAGGTCTTTTTTTGCCCTCTAGAGGTCAGAATGAAGCTGAAAGGTAATTTAAAAGTGTGAATTGACGACACCTGTTGAGACGCCTGATGATAAACGTGTGATCAGATCTCAGTCAGACAGCCAACACAAGCTGAAGATGCAGTGTGTTGCAGTGATGTGGCTTCTGTTCTTCATCTGCACGTTGACAGGTAAAGACTGAAGTTTTCAGACTGCAGATGTTCAGCTAAATAATTATTTTCTCTTTCTTTTGATGTAGTTGACGCTGTCCCCATAAATCGAACCCACGAGTCTAACAGTCATTCCCCAGGTTGGTGTTCACTGGATTTACTTTTTACATTTGCTACAATATAAAGGATCATTTATGAGGAGATGTTGCTTTAATACATACTAAATATGCAAAAATAATTACTTTTACTAGCTCAAATTAACTGGATTTCTCTTTTTCAGTTGGTGTCGTTTCCTTAAATGACACCCAGAATGCAACTAGTCCTGTTCCAGGTTGGTGCTCGTTGGTTTTTAAGAATTTCTTGTGTGTTTAAAACAATATGATTTTAAATTCTCAGATTTCTGCAGGTACAGTTGTTTCAGTGATTGATCTGCCACAGCAAGTCAGTCCAGAGACCTTAGAAGGTAAAATAAATAATGTTACACGTTTTAAATATACAAAAATTAACCTTTTTTAAAAAAAATATAAATACAATGCACAACTACTTATTTTCATCCTCTGACTACTTCAAGATGACATGATTGTCCAAGAGGGAGACATTTTGATACCGGTGAGATGGATAACTTCTTCTTTAAATTATTTTCCAGGACCTTTCCAGGCGTTTTTCTTGACAATACAGGAGAGCACTTGCTTACAAATGGTCATACAAGCTGCATTTCCAGGCAAATTGAACACCACTAATTTGGTGCAAATCCAGTAGAACTTATTTTATTTTACAGAAACGTCTCGAAAGTGTTCATTGCACATATAATTAAGATCACTGCATGTGTTTATCAACCACAACAATAAGACATTTGATCATTAATAGGCTGTATTCATGTAGAATTTCGCTCGCAGCTCTGAAACAAAAAAATAAACACAATACCGAAAAGATCATTGCAAGTCAGATCCAGTTTACATCTGATGAACCTTCTTTGAGGTTTACATAACCTGATCTTAGTGAGGGGCTGAAATACAAACATTTCAGGGATATTTTAATGAATTTCCAGCCTTTCCAGGACGAATGGGAACCCTGATAACTGCAAGAAAAACGTAGTTTCTCCTGTGAATTTTAAGATTTTAGGAAACGTCACTTCACCAACATTAAGATAAAACTTGCTTGATACAAAACATTTGTCTTTTTGAGTATATACTTGTTCAATATAATATATAATTGCAGAATTTATCAGTTTCAGTTACTGGAAACTAAAACTATTAAGAGATTTCAAGAGGTTTTGTAAGGAACTGATGAAACCGTGGCGATAATGCTTTAATGTTTTCTGCTGCCTGAACCCACAGGAGGACAGGAATGCTGTGGAGACCCTGTGGCCAGACGCCGTCGTACCTTTCGCCATCAGTGATGAACTGGGTGGGTCGTTGTGGTTCTAACCGGTGAAGACATTTGAGGCCGCTAGAGTGTAATAATGAAATGGTGTCTATGTTTATCCCTCTAACAGCTTATCAAGAGTCAAACATCTACGCTGCCTTCAAGATGATATCAGATTTCACGTGCATTCGCTTCCAAAGGCACACCACAGAGTTTAACTACCTGAAGTTCAAGGATGGCAATGGGTGAGAAGTGTTTGGTTTCTATCCATGCAAAGAGTTTTAATTTGCTTGGCTGCTACAAATAAGAATGAATCATGAACATTTTAGAAGATTACAGTGTTTTCAGTCACATGTTGCACATTATCATTAACAACCTTTTTTAAAATGGTTATATTTTATAATAAAAATCAACTCCAGTAATGTAAGAAAACAACCAAACAATTCAAGTAAGATTAATTAACTCAAGACACTTTAAGCCATACCTCTATATAAGTCTGGACAATATCCAGTTACATATAGGCTTGTATGCCACAACATATGGCAAGGAGCAAGGCCACAAAGAACCTTTTTTAAAAGTAATCAATAATCAAATAAAATCCATTCTTTCTAAGAAGTAAGGACAGTAAGAGGCTAAACTATTTATTTTATTTTATTCTATCCAATTACAAGCCAGACCAAATCGTCACTTTGTTTTTTTACTTTTATTATTTGAATTGTTTTTAAAAAATCAACCTGGAACTCAGATATTCAGATATAGTTGGTTGACCACGGTTGATATCGCTGCTGTTTTAAGTTTTTATAGGAACTATTTCTCCATCTCTCTCAACTGCTGATGGTATGAAATGGGGAGATTCTGCTGTTTGATTATCTCCATATTGGGGTGCAGGCAGAAATCTGTAAATAAACCAGGACTGATGGTTTAATAGACTTTTAGTTTCTCTCTCTCTCTCCAGCTGTGCGTCCTTCGTTGGCTGTCGAGGAGGACCCCAGCCGGTGTATTACTCTCGGACCTGCAGTGTGGGGAATCTCTGCCATGAGCTCATTCACGCTCTGGGGCTGCATCATGAACACACCCGGCAGGACCGGGATCAATACATCAATGTGCAGTGGCAGAACATCAAACCAGGTAAACACCTCAGCCAACGTTAGTTTTAACTGTGGTTCTCTGTATGAAAAACACGAGCTGGGACCAAATAGTTTGTACAGTCTGTAATAATCAAAGCTGAAATTATCTTTTGTTGATCCACAGGGGGAAGACACAAAGTCCCATTATTATGTTAATGTCTGCTACTGTGGAATTATTTAAATTCACCTCTTTTGAGTTACATGAAAAAATATTCAAAGAACAGAATAGTGTTGTTAACTGTGTTAGATCATAATCTCTGCCTTGCTTTGTCCCTTACTGATCTTTATACTGTCACAAATATCTTTATAAATGGGCTCAGCAGGTGGTCTGCTAAGCTCCCCTGGCCCAAGGACACACAGTGGGTCACATGTTCATGATCAAAGGATGAAACAGTACAAAGACAAAAGGATTCAACTGTGTCAAGATAACAGATGAAGGAAAATAATTGTGAAAGGTTAAAAGAAGCAAAGGCAAACAGAAACTTCTGGATTCAGAAGTAAGGAACCAACATTCAAAATCCAATTGACATTTTATTAATGTCAGCTAATAAAAAATGGCTTATAACAGAGCATTTCTCAACAGTGTATAACGTAGCTCGCTCCATGCGTTTAGATAAAGACGGTAATTTGTGAAAAAACACAAACACCATTTCCCATAAGCCTTAGATTTTTGCAGGTTTAAGTCCATAAACAAGTCGAAGGCTTGTGGTTAGTTTAGGTATGTCTGTAAAACACTTTTTAGACAGCAGAGATTCAGCTATAATGTTCAGAAAAAGACTAAAAGAAGAGGTTCTTTTACTACTTCTGTAGTGGATACAGATTTGTCTTTAGATTACAGAAAGTTGACCCTTTTTCAGTGACAGATTAAAGAAGTTACAGAAGCTAGGGGAAGTAGAGGCTAGCCGGGGCGTGAAGTCTTGACTTTTCCTCGCCAATTAAATAACAAATAACTTAACTTAGCCTTCACATGACACTGTTCACACTTCATTTTCCATGCCACTGGTATGTATGAAACATTTGGACAAAGCTACTGTACTTTCAACTGTCTGCATGGCTTGAAAGGATCATTTGGAACATTTTGTGTTTTTTAAAGGGAGACAAAAGAACTTTGAGGTGAAATCGGGGAACACTCTGAACCTGCCGTACGACCTCAACTCCATAATGCACTACGGAAAGTAAGTCCTGACCCATCCTCATTTCTGTGGACGGTTTTAATGACGGCAGGTGGAAATGCTCCGGGAGACTAACGTAGCTCAGTCACCTGCATACAAATGTATCTTTGTGTACATCTTGGGATCTTTACATTGTAATACAAACAAACAAACAAAATATAAATAGTCTGCTTGGACCAATGTGTCTGATCTACAAATAAAGTATAATTTCCACATTAAAATCCTTTTTAAAAAGTCATCTACTCCTTCTACCTCATTAAAAATATCTATGAATATGCATTTCTAAAGTTTTCCACTGTACTGAACAAGAAGAAAAACTACTTTTGAGCAAAGGCAGACTTAAATATTTTGTCCTTAGTGACTAATCTTGATTAGCATGAACAGGGTTTTTTTTTTTTCCTTCACAGTAATAAGGCTTGCTGTGTGTGTATATATACATATACATTTTATTTATTTTATTTTCTGGTTTTGCAGGTTTTTTTTCAGTGTAAATGGAAATCCGACGGTGTTGCCCAGCTACAGCGGAGAGCAGATGGGTCAGCGAACACATCTCAGCCCTCTGGATATACAGAAACTGAACAAACTCTACCACTGTGGTAACAACCTCTACACTACTGTTTCACATAACTCTGTTCTAATGTATGACCAACAATCAAATGCATATTTAGAAAAGTATTCCAGCAATACTAACACATTTCTTTTTTCAGATCAGCGTAGCAAATGGCATTGAGCGGGCTCGCTGTTGGTTAACCTGCGTTTTGCTGAGAGATTGAATAAAAATGAAAAAAAATCCTATTCTGTGTTTTATTCTTTGAGCTATACCGTCCAACCAAAGTACGTCAACTTAACCCCTGATAGCTGAAAGGTCTGTAACACCCGAGGGTAGAAACGTTCTACTCTGAGCAGAGCTTGAGCAAAAACAAACTGTAGCAGGTCTGGACCAATTTGTGAAGTTTGTAATTTAGGCACTTTAGTAAATTATAAACCAACTACCAACTTTTTAGATTAAAGTACCAATTTCATTATGTTAACATGTGTCCCTTTTAGTTTAGTTTACAATGTTGAGCGAGAGAGGCGTTGATTATTATTTAAGATATGAATCTTTTTAGAAAGGCAAACAGGACAAGCCTTCATTAAAAACGCCTCATCCTACATTAGAAAAGTACGCACTTAAAACAACCAAAGAGCTAATAGAACAAAGAAGAAAACCCTCAATGTGTCTAAAATAGAAGCCTAGTATTTATGATTGTTAAAAACACAAAAATACAGACAGAATTTTTGTTTTACACAAGCTTTCTGCAGTTATTGTTCCCTATTTGGGTTATTTTTGCAGTTTCAGTTATGTGCTGTTATTGTTATGCATTACATATACATAATATTAAATATCCATGAAATATTTCACTTAGTCTAATAAAAAAGGGTTGGGAACCATTGTTCTGTACACCCAGTAGCCACTTTATGGAGCACCTGTGCAGCCTCATGCCTTCCAATACAACTATTCTGCCATAAAGTCCACTTTTATGATACCTGTGATGTTTAGTTTCAGTCATTACAATGATGTTTTAGTGTTTACGTCATGGTCAGTGATATTGTACAGCACTGCATTATATTTAGAGGTGTTTCTAATATTCTGACCCCCTCGTGTAAACGCCTCAATATAATACGTACCTTTTACTACAGTATGTCAGTATTAAATATGATTGAATTTAGACACAACTGACAACAACTGAACATTATAAACTGTGAAGGTAGAATTTATGGCATCTTATCCTCTTTGCTATCACAACAACATTCTTACATACTTGCATACTTACATACTGCTGTTAATACGCAACAATAGTACAATAATGATCTCTATGATAACAGAAGGTATACAACAACAACACAGATCTAACAATAGACGTCTGTTCTTCTAGCAACCATCGCTCTGTACAACAGACGCCTCCTGTACAGAAACCTGTCTGACAGACCACCTACAGTGTGAGCCTGTCTGTGTGAGACTGGTTTTGTCTGTAGGAGGAGCTAAAAGAACAGGCCGTCTACTGTACACTATGCAAGAGGAATCACTCTTACATCTAGCCTTCATTTACCTGAGAACTATTGGTGTGAATTCAGCATTCAAAGGTAAGATTAATCACTTTTTTCCCCAGCATTTTAATATCCAATATTTCTGGCATTAGGACATTTTATTGAAAACTCCTTGAGATATGTCTAATCATTTTCTGCTTCAATGTTTTTTTACCATGTTAAGAAGTGACCATTGTTATGTGTAAGTGCATATATTAACCTTTATCAGTATGAAATGCAGTTTTCCCTCAAATGTTTTCAGAGCCAGTGTCAAAGTTCTGTGTCTGTTAGTAAGCCGACACAGTGAGTCTGATCCCTCTGTCCGTGCTGTAAAAGTCTCAGGTTTGTTTGGGCTTCTCAGATTTACCATGTAAATGCTTTAGCTCACACACAAACAAGCTGTTGTGAGACCAGCCAGGGGATTAACTTTTAAACTGTATATTAGTAAAAGTGGAATCAACATTACCGCCTTTCCAACTGGATTTATGTCTCTGAGGAAGGTGGGGTGACTTTAACGTGACCTTAGTTTAATAATCTTGTCCGGAGTGATTTGATAGATGGAAACATGCTAACAGAAGAATACAGGCCTATCTTGGAAACTATATGATGAATAATAATTACTAAAAAAATAAAGCTATCAGGAGAGATCTACAGGTTACGATGCTGCATGGCTGCATCCCTGGTGTTCAGACTACATGACAGAGGCCCAGAGCTGGTGAGGGAGGTGCTTCTGGAGCGAGGATGGGAGGAATATGACGAAGGAGAACGGGAGGAGGAGGACTGGAACCTCTACTGGAGGGGCTCTGCTTTTCGCAACTCCGAATATCACAACCTGTTGCCATGGCAGCGCCTCAACCACCATCCAAAGACTGCAGGCATCACACGCAAGGTGATGAGAAGAAAATTTTACAAATAAGCTGTGGCTATGATTTGCTATTTCACTAAATCGATGAACAATGCTGGTTTGGAAACTTAATAATGAAACTATGGATTTTCAACATCCTTCCTTTATCCTCAACAGAATGTAAACACACCTGTTTTACAAGCAAAAGTGAGAAAAAGATGTGCGGAAAGCTCTAGATCTACTTAAAGCAGCTACAACATATGAAATGACAATGTGAACGTGAAAGGAGTCGCTCCTGATGACAAATTATTGCCTGAATCTGCAGCTCCTGTCGGCTTTAGTGAACTTCGTGTTAAGTTTCATTCATTGTTTAGCTGTCGGTCATAACTGTGCTGTTTTGGTTCACTCTCACCGTCATTTTCAGCAAACTCCACTGTACCTTCCCTGCTTAGAACCAAACAGCAGACAGACACATAGTGGAGCATAGAGCAGCTAAAGAGTCAGATATTTTCCTTGTAGGTTGGTAGAGACTAAAAATAAAACTAAAAGACTAGAACTAAAAGACTAATGCTTATCAAGTGGCCAGAAACACGACTCAAAATGACTTACTTTGTCTCTTCCTGCTAGTACTGTACTGCCTGTTAGTACAGTAGTAGCAGTAGCTTCCCTGACTAGAGCTTTGATTCTCTGCTCGAACCCGACTTTTGCCTCGGGTCCGACGGAATGAAATTTAAAAAAATAAACTGGAGTAGAAATTCAAGTTCGGGTCGGGCTCATGCCCAAAACTTCATCTGTTGTTCAGGCTGGCACAGAATTTTATAGGGGTTTCCTTTGGGATGTCATTATTCAGATAATGTATCCATATACAGATCCTATTTAAATCCCAGATGTAAATGGGACCCTAAGCAAGAATAAGGGTTTGTTCTTTTCCGTTAAAATGATCCCACTAACAGAATGATTTGTACTTCTTTGGAAGGACTGTTTGGCTCGCAACCTGAGGAGAATGAAAGCCACGTTCGGTTCAGCTCTCTACGATTTCAGTCCCACCGCCTTCATCCTCCCCAACGACTACACCCGCTTCCTGGCAGAATACAACAAACTGCGTCTGACCAGAGGACCGTCGGTCTACTGGATATGTAAACCAGTGGATCTCTCCAGAGGCAGAGGGATCTTCATCTTTGAGGATATCAAGGACTTAGTCTACGACTGCTCCGTAATCGTACAGAGGTACATCAGTAACCCTCTGCTGATCTCCGGCTACAAGTTTGACCTGAGGATCTATGTGTGTGTGAAGAGCTTTCATCCACTGACTGTTTACATTCATCAAGAAGGTCTGGTGCGTTTTGCCACAGAGAAGTACAACCTGTCCTCTCTTCACAACCTGTACGCTCATCTCACCAACACCAGCATCAATAAGTTCGGTCCCTTCTACAAAACCGAAAAAGAAAGAGTAGGCCAAGGATGCAAGTGGACCATGAGCAAATTCAGGCATTTTCTCCACAGCCAAGACATCAACGAGCTTCTTTTGTGGCAGAGGATCAACAACATCGTCACTCTGACCCTCCTCACCATCGCTCCCTCTGTCCCCTCCTGTCCAAACTGCGTGGAGCTGTTTGGCTTTGATATCCTCATTGATAACAAGTTTAAACCTTGGCTGCTGGAGGTCAACTACAGCCCTGCGTTGACTCTGGACTGCCAAGCAGACATTACAGTGAAGAAAGGGCTAATCAGCGATCTGATTGATTTGATGAATTATACATTGACTGACAGCTTGAGAGAGAGAGCTTATCAGAGACAAGGGTACAGGCAGTCTTGTTTCCACACTAACCACCCCTCACATGTTTCAATACCTGTGCCCTCGAAGGTTAAAGAAACCAAATTTCGGAAGCGAAGGAGTGGTAGCCAGTCACAAACTCTGTTAAAAACTCAGAACAACCATGAAAAGATGAACCAAAGACAGTCCAGACAACACGCTTTTGTAGCTGACTACAGAGGACATCTTCCCCCTGTTGACTTAAACAAGCTATATGCAGCCAGTGGCAGAATAATTAACACCACAGCTACCAAAACCCACACAGAGAAGACCCTAAACCTGATACTCGGCCCACATTCAAGGACAAACGAGTCGGTCGTAAACAGCCAGACGTGTCCAGCTCGTGCACCGTGGCTGATGGACAACAGGAGTCTTCGCATGTCTGAGGTTACAAACCATGACGACACTGAAACAGAAGCTGAGACGGAGCTCTCAGGAAAGACAGACGTTTCCTCTTCGATACATGATCTCCCACAGAGGGGGCTGGGATTCAGAAATAAGCTCCCAAACATTTACAGGTACATACAGTACTTCTGCGTTTTCTGTAAGCTTGGCAACAAATTCTGTAGACAGTTTCTAATCTGGGTGAAACTGATCACATTTCTTCATCTGTGAAATATTAGGGAAATAAGAGCATCTTTAGCTTCAGTAATGTGGCGTTTTTCAGACTGTGGTTGGGGTTTAGATACAAGAAGCATTTAAATCAAATCTTTTCCATATGGATCGACCAGGAGTAGGCGTGGCTTAGTGGTCGTGTTTCCACTCAAACGTATCGCAAATTTTAACTGAATTTCAAGTGAATCTGCAAAATAAATACTTAGTTTCAATCCACTACTGTTATGCAATTATTACGTCACAATGAAATACGACATTTCTCTTTGTTTCGTGTATTAATGTGAGGAAGATCAGATCTGTGCGGATTATTTTAGAGCCACGGGAGCGATGAGGAGACAGTAGAAGAAACTACAGTGGCAGGAAACTCTCTTAAAACAAGAAAAGCCCCAATCTAGAGCCAGTGTTTGGTTTGTCCGTTCTGGGCTCCTGTAGCTCCTGTCCTCCTGCCCAATAAAGGCACAAAAAAGCTTAACAAACAAATGTTGTGATTGTTTTACAGTGGGAGTCAAAGGCCAGTAAGGATTCCTCTGGGAGGAACCACAGCAATGAATGGACAACATATTCCTCCACTCAGAGTTGGAGACTTCATACGGACCTTCCCCTTTAATTCAGCCACTCTGAGAGCCTCGCAGCACAAACTGGAAGTTAAGATAGTCATACAGGCGCTCCACAAGCTGACTGGTCAGTTGGCCACATCGGACGACAAGTTGAGAAGAGAAGAGGAGGAGGTGAGGAAGAACATAGATGGTGAGGAAGACTTTGATTCACTGTTGTGGGGGCCAAAGGATCCTCCATTGCTCAATCAATGCTTCAAACCCACTTAGTTGTTGTTTTTTCCTTGTGGGTTTCTTGCTAAACTGACTTTCTTAGATTGTATTTTAAGTTTTCTGTTCACATCTAAAAAAGAAGTGGTAATGTGCAACACATCACTTCCGTACGCCAAACGCCAGAAGAACAGTGTTTACAACAGCAACAAGAAAAAAGTGGTCATAATTATACTGACTTGTTGTGTGTTAGCCTTTCTCAATTGTTTTTATTAATGTGAATAAAGTATTTGAACAAACGATTTAGATTCCTTTAATTTAAGACAGACATTTAATTTGCGTTAAGGGACAAAGAGCCATATTAGTTGTTGTTTTTTCCTTGCCTTAAAGATCACCTGAGCTCTTTACCGAGCTCTTTACCTTTAAAAATAATCAATAAATAGTATCATTAACATCTCTATTCTACTATCACTGATCCCTGTGCCACTGATCCCTATTTGAAACATGATGAAAAGGTTTTTCCTCGAGACACTACACCCCCCAAACACACACACTACATCTCACACACAAACAAATGGTCAAATGGTAACTTTGTTCTTTTCCTTGACGCGTACTCTGCCGGATGCGTACTTGGTTTCCTGTCGTCCGTTGGAGTAGATGGTCTTCACTGTCCCATCAGGATCCTCTCTCCTCTTGTACTGGGAAGTGTGGATCTCCCTCTGACCGTTGGGGAAATTTACCATCTTCTCACCTGATCTGGAAGAGAAGATGATTCAGAGAGCACGATGAACAAATAGCTTCTTTAAGGCTTGGATTACTTTCAGTAAAGTGTCTGTAGGTTGAAGACAATCACATCTTAACGCTTCGTAAGGTTTATTCATGCACCTCTGAACACAGATGTTCTTGTTTTTACCATGTACTTAATCATTTTATACATAACTTTGATATTGATTGATCATAATGTTCATTTGTGAGACAAATTACTGCAGAGATACTGCGAGAGGTGAAAAGGGAAAGGTTCATATATCGGTGTTATTGTAGTTTGGTCCATTGATTTGCCTGCTCATCAACACAGTCAGATTGCCACAATTTGTATAAAAATGTATACATACTTATTCAGTGGAACTTTTCTTTCTAAAGACATGTTATCTGATTAAATTAACATCCATAAATTTACAAAGAAACCTTTAAAAGGATAAGAAAAAAAAAATTAAAATACGCTCCCTTTTTAAATTTTAAGTAGTCTACTGATAGTTGTCTGTAGATCCACGGTTACTTGGGTGCAACATGAACTGATAACTGATATGTAAACCAATATAAGCTAGAAAACCAAGGCTCAAGTGGTAGCCAACAGCTAACTACCTGACTAACTTGCTTTAGTGGACGCCCACCATTCTTTACTATCTGAAGTTTTCCCTCTGAAGTTAACTATAAATTCATAGCATGTGAGACACATATTATATATTTCCTTATGTATTAAACATTCTGCTGTTGTACATATCCCATGTTCATTACCAAAAATCGCAACATTACAAATATATACTATTTAAAGTTGGTTTTAGAACTTCTTAAAAATACCAGTGTGTAGGATTTAGTGGCATCTAGTGGTGAAGACAAAACAAAAACACAGAGACATTGGTTGATGTGATATTGTCAAAGAAAGTGGAATAAGATTATTTTGTTAAGGATATCAGCGTCTGTCCTCCTGGTTACCTCATAGTGTACTAATATTGTTTATTTATTTAAAGGGCTATCTGTTAGCCGCCACCCTAACGACAGCTACTCTTCCTCGGTTCCACCGGCTTCCTGACCCTGCAGACACCCTGAAGCTGATCCTGAAATATGGTAGTGATTCCAGTCTTACGGTGAGAGGTGAACGGTGGTGCCATCGGTGAAGATCGTCCTCTCGCTGCCGTCAGGCTCCAGATATTTGATGGTCTGGTCTGGAAATAAGATCTCTCTCTTGCCCCCAGGGTGTCGCTTCTCTGTTACAGAAGGAGATATATTTTGAAAGGAGGACTATAGTATGAGCTGTAGACATACACTGGAGGGACTGTACACTTTTTCTGTTAGAGATAATGAAATTATTCCATTCTCAGTTCGTCAGTTCTATGACAGACTTTAGGTACATTTCTTTTTGGTTGGTTTCTGGCTGCCTATGGGAAACACCTTACCTGAAATTAATAAAATAAGGTTTATAATGAGAATTAACTAAATGAAAATATTCATAAAATATTCTTCTTACATTTATCATCTATTTCAGTCTTTTCTTTTTGACAGAGAAAACAATTCAGGGACCAGACTGCGTTGACAACCATTAATTTCAACCTCTAATAAACAACTAGTGAACACAACATTGACATTTCATCACCTTTTAAGTCGATATAACTATTCATCTGGAGTCATGTTTGTGTCCACCTGATGAATGTAAGTCCAATCAATACTCATTCTCTTTTAGCTGTTTTTGGTCTTGACCATCTCCTGAGGGAAATATCTGGTTGTTCGGCTGCTAAATCCTCCACTACCGTACGTTCACCAGCTAGTCTCTCTTATTAGAGCTTTTACGCTTTAACAGCTGCCTGCTATGACTGCGGTTACAGCTAAACAATGAGCTGAAAGATAATTATCTGTAGGTTTATCACTGCAAGCGAACCTTTCCACATCATCATCTAATACACTGTTATAAAAAGCTTTAAAGATGAGGAATATATAATATAAAATATATAAATAATATAAAACTCAAACCAGAACAGTCCCTCGACAGCATCTCTTACCAATCTGCTTGTTGGGGAAGTGAAGGACCTCCAGACCACTCGGGTAGGTGGTGTGTGTTATCTTTGAACCAGCATAGTAATACACCTGCAACACACATGCACACAATCTTAGTGATGCAAATCAACATTAACATTATTATTTCACAAGTTTGATCAGGTCAGCACATGGCACAAAATACAACCGGCTCTCGCAGATTATTTACTGCCTCTGAAGCCCAAATACTCAGTTATTAGACGTACATAAAGGAATCAAAGGTAGCCACAGAGCTCACCACTTTCCCGTCTTCCAAAATGTGTTTGATGTCTCCATTTAGGAATGTTTCTGTCTTCTGGTCTGCAGAGATTAGTTTCCTTGTCCCGTTAGAGAAAAGCTGCTCTATCTGGGGAAATAAAGAAATCTTCATCAGTTCAGAGTTGTGAAAAGTGATGATTTAGTTTAATTTCTTCAAGCCAATTTAGAAAGTCACGTGTTTGATTGATTTATTTGTATTTTGTGTGTATTTGTGTTTTGTCATTTATTATTCTTAATATAAAACACATCCGCTTGAAATTCTGTTCGGTGCTCCACAGTTGAATACAACAATACACCCTGCTATGAGCATTATCCTTAATAAAAGCTTGAATCCTTCATGTATTTTTATTTTTTACCTATTTCATTAAGACAGCAGGGAAGGTAAAATCAAGTTATTGCAGTGACAGAAGTGGCACAGGGCAGAATATCAACTTGCACTGTATAAACATGTAATGAGGTCAGTCAGTGCTTTGACACCATCTTTTGTCCGTCCTCATAAATTATTGCCAGGGTGCTTAAAGACCACTTAACGGTGTATTGTGTACTTGAATAATTTGATACTAACAAGATTTACACAGCAGACACCGAGGTGAACTCTGGAATTTCTGCATAATAGAAACAAGAATTACATGTTGTCAAGTGGAAAAACAGGCTAATAACAGTGTACACAACAAGATGATACAGACTTTAGAATTTAAGTGCTGCTTGTGTTCGTGTATCTTCTGTGTTTTCTGGAATTTCAGGGTTAGCTGTTGTTTAGAGGATGTCTAACAACAAAATAATGAATGTTTACTGGTGCTCAAACCAAATATATTTCTGAGATAAGTCAGTCTAAACACCTTGGGTTACTGGCTGCTCTCTCCAGTAATTATCTCTTATTATAAAATAAAACTGAGGGCCAGTGGAGGGCAGCAAAGCTTCGGTTATTCCTACCAGCTAATGAAACTACAGCAGCAGATCTTTGCCTCTGTGTTGTACTACCACATTCGTTCTCATGTGGCACCTATGAGCCATTTTAAGAGAATCTGTAGCATTCCCCTATTTTCTTGCGATAGCCGTAATCTTAATTAAAGTATATAACGTAAAGGACTAGTGTGTAGGATTTAGTGGCTTCTAGGGGTGAAGTTGCCGATTGCAACTCCCTCTTAACTAACTAAGTCTACGTTCACACTGGAGGTCTTAATGCTCAATTCCCAATTTTTGCCGAGATCCAATTTTATTGCGTTTTTGCATTACAATTTAAATGCGATGGCCATCAAACTCCAGTGTGAACAGTCTATGGCCCCAAAGTGGAGCCGACAAAATTATGATGATGATGATTTTGATCCCGTCCCGCCTCCTCCGCCGCAGAATTGTGACGTCTGTCTCGCTTCAATAACGTAAAGTCGGATGAAATGCGACATGACCATTCAGATTGAGGTCGCTTTGAAAAACATCAGATATGTATCCGATTTAGGACCACATATGAAAGTGGCCCGGATCGGATTTGTGCTATTCAGACTACAGATATTGGTCACATTCGGGCAAAAACTTCAGATTTGGTACACTTTTGTCTGCAGTCTGAACGTAGCCTAAGGTGGCCATGAAATGCATTGCGGTTCAACATGGCAGACTCTATTGAAGTAGATTCATTCTAAGGTAACAAAAACACAACTATTCTTATATTCAGGTGATTATACATTAATATAAACATAATTCTAAAATATTATATTCCATTTCTGTCCATAGATCCTCCTCAATCTAACACACTGCTCCTTTAAAGCAACATTAATTAATATTCTGTTTACCAGATCATCACCCTCAAGGCTAATTTACTGGCAAGTTTTTTAGATCGTATGAATGTGCACAGAAACTTCCACATTTCAAATTCTTTAAAAAAAATTCTCTCACTCTGCCAGTCGCCTCAGGCTTGTTGTGTACGTCTCTATTTGGTGCCACATCACCCACTGTAACTACTACATCCACCACCTGTCACAGACCACTTTGGCTTTAAAGACATTTTTTGATGTCTACCTTTATGTGGGTCACAGTGCAGAGCTGTTCTGGTGGCAGCTGCACACTCACAATTTTCACAGGAATTTCAACAGGACTTGAAGCTCTGCCATGTGAAAGTCTCCTTCTCACTCTTTATGCAGCCTTATATGGTCATTTATAGGGAGTAAATTGCTAATGATCAACTCTTACTCATGAACAGGTGTCATTACTCACGTCAGAAACAAGCGATTACAAGTTAAAGATGGATTTAACTCCCTGCAATACCTCACAGAATAAGTAAAAAAATTAAGAATATGAAAATGTACTTGCATGAGGTTCAATATATGAGTGTTTTAACTCTGCAGCCTGTCCAGGGAATTTTTCTACTCACTCTAAAATCAGTTTTCAATTAAGCCAATCTGTCAAATAGCTCCTCCATCCTCTACGTGTAACTAAAGAGTGTGAGACACAGACACAGCAAACTACCATACATACAGGAATCATTGTAGTTTTCTGCTCCTACAAGCTTTCAGAGAGGTAGAAAGTAAAACAGGTGGAAGAGATTAATCACATGACTGATCTACTAATCACTTATCCAAAATACCAAACCTGCACAGCTTCCTCTGTAGATCATTAATGGTGCAGCGCGAAGGCTCACACTGAGGGCGATTACATGGACTAATGGGCCAGTAGCTGCAGTGTTTGGGCCACTATTTATCTCAATGTCAACACTTTTCTTTAGATATATCAACAGAAACAGAAACAATCATGTAGCTCTACTTGCTTTATGTCAGCACATCTCATATTTAATAATTAGTTGATAACATACTAATTTTACACATGATCAATTGTCAATATTTTGAAGACCCCCCCCCCAGAAGACCATACGGTGTATTTGACCTGTGTCTGTCTCCGGTGTTCAGTGTGTGTCTGTGCAGTACGCCTGTGGACCACTGGACGGCACTGTGGCGTAACTGTGAGTCTCTCCCTCAGCTCAGAGTTTTCTCTGATCACCTCGTCCAACTGGCATCGAACTACAGACCAATCATTCTCTCTCTGCTTAAACTGCTGCTGAAGGGCCTCCATCTGCTGCCTGAGGGCCTACACACACACACACACACACACACACACACACACACACACACACACACACACAGTCAGAACAGTTAAAAAGCACGTAGCTCTCTGTATATGAATCATGTGTTGACTTTAATAAGTGGGACTATGTTTGTAAATGTTTGCACATATTTATGACATGATGTGTTTAACCGCTCTTCATCACACTTGCTGACCAGAGTCATCAGATAACAGGAAACTAATTGTGGTGAAAACATGACAGTGGTCTGTTATTCAGAAACTGTCCACGCACAGATAATAAGAAAAGTTTCATCTTTAGTAATTAGACATGACGCAAAAACAACACTCATTATTACGACTAAAGTTTGTGGTCAAAATGATAAAATTGCTGTATATTAATATCATTTACATGGGAAATAATTGATTGACACGACGTATAATGGAGAAAACGATTGATACATACATAAATAAAACTATTGGCCTCAATGCAACGTTAATGCTCTGCTCTTTATTCGCTATACTCTGATTACTGAGGTACTTTTTTCCCAGTATAACTAAGAATTACACACGCAATTCATTCTGATTGTAAACATATACATATACATACATAGACAAATAATATCCAGTACTGCTGCTGTTTTAGAAAAGAGTCAAAATGTTATAGTGACAAACAGATTGGTTTAATGCTTAATGTTGTTATAATTAATGAGTGAAAATAATAACTTTATTTAGTTTATATAGCACCTTTTAAAAACAGGTTGAATGATTGCAGCCAATGATTTTTGAGGCCGTATTGACAATCCTGTCCAGCTGCAACCTCTGCTGAACAGTAGAGTTGCCATACCAGACAGTAACAGAAAAAGTGAGGACACTCTCGATGGCGGCTCGATAGAACTGCAACATACCCTTACAGGCCACCCCTAATTTCCTCAACTGCCGGAGTGCCCTGTATGCAAACTGGAAGGGGTCTAGCCTGACCACCCTGGACAGATGTTTACATACTATTCTCTCAAAGATTTTCATTATGACAGATGTCAGTGCTACAGGCCTGTAATCATTCAGGCAACTAATGCTGGGTTTCTTGGGTACAGGAATTATGACAGCAGACTTAAAACATTGAGGGACTCTACACTCCCTCAAAGACCAGTTAAACAAGTCTGTGAGAACTGTGGCCAGTTCATCTGCACATTGCTTAATAGTAGCGGTGGATACAAGGTCAGGACCTGCAGCTTTCCTGCAGTTCTGCTTTTGTAGTAGGAGCCTAACCTCAACCTCCTCTATTACAACAGGAGGGCTGGGGGTGTTGATGCTCATTGACTGTGTAATGTCACCGACATGGTTCCTGTCAAAGCGACAATAAAACTCATTGAGACTGTCAGGCAGCTTAGGATCGTCACTGACCACTGACGCTGTGCTTGTATAGTTGGTGATCTGCCTCAGACCCTCCCATATCCCTCTACAGTCATTAGCCTCAAAATAAGAGCAGAATAAAAGCCATAAAAATCAAAAATACATAAATAAATCAAAAATATATACATAGAATAAAGTAAAAAGACGACATCACACAAAGACAAGTCTATAAAAATGGGTTTTAGGAAGTGATTAAAAATGAGTGGCTAATTCTGTAAACCCTATTAAATGTACGTAACATTGATTTAAGTCATCATGATTGAGAACATGTTGTTCTTATTGTCGTTTTATACAGGGGTTCATTCAACTGTATGGACATTTTGGAGAATTGTTGAGTGTTTTGGTTATTCATCCTGCCCTCGCTGACATAAACAGGGTTGACAGAATAACAGACACACCTTTCAGTATAACGAGCTGGGTTCAACAGAAGGCATGCAACACCTTGTGTTCTCCTAAATCTGTGTGTGGTGGCGTCATTAGTTTGTCACAGAAATATGCACGTGCTGATTGTCAGAGAGGAATAAAAGCTCACTACGTCTTTTCCCATGATTTCAAATGACGTGAACAATCTATTGCCAACAGCAGTTGCTTTGTTATTCTTTCGAATTTCATTTCTCAATTTGCTGGCAACTAGTTCACAAGCATGCTGCAACCGATAGCCGTGTTTCACTTGTTGCTGTTTGCACAACACTGTGTTGGTATGTTAAGTTTCTGTGGCTGTCAAATAAGAGCTGCTTTTACCACGCCTCCTGGCATCAAGTTTCAAAAGCGGCAACCGTAATTGTTTCCAGTGTGACAAGCTGATGAACGACATCAGTGAAAAACAGGCAGTAACACGCCCTGAAAAAAAAACAGGTAAAACGTAATTAAAAAGAAAATGTATGTGCTGCATATGAGTGTGAATCATCACCTTTGTGGTTATCCCAAAAAAAAAAAAACAATCAGATAATTACATGGAATTTACCCACACACATAATCCAGTGGAAGTTGGTGCAAAATCAAGTTTCACATTCACCTCAGACGCTTAATCCCTGTATTTAAAGGCTAAAGTGCTACCCTAAAGTACTGCTGATATTAAAGAGCTTGTTAAATGCAAATGTCAATGCAGCACTGGTGCTACCAGTTCTGCAACATACACGCAGGAGTGGGTGGTATTTAGGCCTGAAGGGATTACTGAAGGGAGCTTTTCTGCAGGATAGTAAATTAAAGAAGGAGAATGAGAAACTTCCTTGTGAGTTCACCAACTTTATTTCTCTGAAACACAATCAAATGCGTACAGAGGTGTTGTGAAACAGTCAAATGATGTCATGAGAAAAACACTGAAGCCGTTGGTTGGGCAATACTGCAGCAGAACAGCTGCCAAACCAACATTTCTGCAGCTTTAAATACCCAAACCCACAATCACACTTACCTACGAACAAGTGCTGCTGTTGCTCGATATAGCTCACACCCCCGTGTAAAATAACTCATTGCTAAAAAACTATTAAAGCTGTTGCATTAGGTTATACATTTCTTCACTGTGGTAATTACTTTTTAATTGGAGCTAGACTCCGGTCTACTCCCAACACATCAGATCTGCTCTGACACACCCAGATTTTTTCCCCACCAAAAACTAACCTGAACTTCCCTGGATCCTTGTCTGTGTGGACTTTGGTCAGAGAGGATGTTATCTCCTTCGCAGCCGCTCTTGAGCTCATCTTTCTGATCCACTCTGCATATAAACAGAGGAACTTAAGGCAATAATGCAATAAGTAACAAAACAGATTGTTCAGCCTGTTTGCATGAACTTGTTTACACAGAGCACAGAGTGTAGCTGAGGAGAATGGTGTTAGATATAAAGTCAGCATATGATCAGAGTTATTACAATTCATCCCGAGGCAACATGAACAAACTTTCATGACAATCTATCTCATAGTTATATTTAGTGTCTAGAGTGGCTAAAAATGGTTTTCAGGACCTTAGTGAACAGCTACAGGGTCTGTCAAGGACTACACTCTCCATTATTGCTGTTATTATAATCTTAAAATACTCACAATGACACTGAATTAAGCTAACTGGAACATGGCATAAAGATAGAGTGGTAGTTTAGAGATGATACACCAGAAAGGAAGTTTGAAGTTGCATTGCACTCCACTGATAAAATGATACCAACCTACTTCCTTACCAGGGCGCGCTGCATAGATGTGACAGATGGGTGATCAGTTGATACAGCAGTAATTTGCACGCTATCACAATACCAAAAGAGTGTTTTTACCTGTGAAATCCCTGTGAGGTTTGTGCTTTTTTTGTGTCATCTGGATCATCATGTGTTCTTTCTGGTTTCAGTGAGTGTATGTTCGACATTTCAGGACCCCCTAGAAGTGATAAAATACACAAAAGAGACATTTAACAAACAGAATTATGAAACACAAAGACAAAAAGTGATGTAAGTAGTTGCGTGTGAAGGTAAAGACTGTCTTTGGAAAGCAGAAACTGTCATCCAGACTTCACATAGTCTGATACAGATCTGACGAGTACTCAGTTTGAAGCATACTGAGGCCCCTGAGGTGTACATGTATGGCTGAGGACAGAAATAAAACACGACTGCATCACTGCAAAAGTTTGTAATCGTGGCCGAATTAATGAATAAATGGTCTGATAATAATCTGATAACATAATGAAAGTGGGACAACAGTGGATTGTCGCAGTCACTATTGGTTGGTTCAAAAAGGTATTTAATAGGAGCCTGTCAGAGGCAGGCCGACTGTAAATGTTGAACTAAATACACTGAAACAAAGGCAGAATAGTAGTAGTAGTAGTAATAGCAGTAGTAGTAGTAGTAGTAGTTGTATCTGGTGTAGCCACAAGGCTTAGTGTTTCAAAGGATTCCTCCAGTATTTACTTGGCCCCGATATACAGACAAACAGAAGGGAAATCCTCTATAAATTAATAAAAACATACTGAATGCAGATTTCCACACAGGTGCACTCGTGCTCTGTGGCGTGTATAAAATGCTGCACGATTGATTCTGAATTTGCCAGAGAGATATTATAGAAGAGATGCAGTGCATAAACATCTGATTACAAACATTAATGCACATTTGAGAGCTCAGTGGTGCAAAAATTCTTGGCAAGTGCGTGTGTGGTGAACACCATGAAAGCGGTACAGAGCTGAATGAGTCACTGCAAATCAATGCAAAAAATTATGACCTTCATCCTGTGATGAAACGTCATCATCATTCACATATTTGGAAAAGCTGAAGCACTGCGTGTCCTGATTTACACGGTTTTGCACAAGTCCTCATTTCCCAGAGTCTCTACAACTGAGGACTGCAAAGTTAACGTGACACATTCACAATGTCACAATGTCCCATTTATGGGAAACACACCAGGTTGAAATATCCTGGAATTTTTCTTTCATCAGCATCAGTTGGCTGGACAATTACACTTGTAGCCGCATGAAGTTGCTGAGCTCGCCCTGGGCTTTGCATGGGGAGTTTTTTTAGTGAATCTGAAAACTGAAAATGATCAACTGTGCAAAACCCAAAGGAATCAGTTTCAGCCTCTGTGATCAATTTCAGTCAAACTCTGGTGTTCCTGGTTATTGGACAGCCTTGGTTTACGTGTTGTTGTTGTTCTATGTAACAGTTCTCTAAACGAAGCACTGTTCACTACATACACTCAGTTTCATGGCACAGAGGTAAAAAAAAAGGTGACATAAGACAAAAAGACACAGAGAAGATGAGATAGATACATGACATTAATACAAAGACAGTACAGTGTCAGTGGTACCATGTGGTTGTAAACAAAAGCAGAGAGGTGTTTACATATTTATGAATATGTGTTTTATATAAAGTTCCAGGTGTCTGTCTCCATGTCTTCATTGCTAATGAACAATATAAATAAGGACTCTAATAAAATAAGACCTCTCTCTCACTGTCTAAAACAACAGTCTGGTGGCCATGTGAACACTGAAACAGGTCTGGTTTGCTGTAATAATTACTTCCGTTCTTACTGGATATTTTAAGATTTCTTGAGTGCTTTCAGTGTAATTGATGTAGTTCAGAATGTGCTTTGACATATTTAGGCCTTCTATCAATTATTGGCAAGGAAAACTACTAATGAAAACAATTTTAAGATGCAGATTCAATCAAAAATATCAAAATATATGTTAAATATACTTTAGAATTACCATCATGACTTCGATCCTCTCTGTTGCAACTGGAGGACAAGGATTGTTGCTGAGGTCCCAGTCCAAAACCAAGACGCTGGTCCTGTTTCTGGATCCCCGGGGACATCCATCCCTCCCAGGCGTCACTGCCATAATCATCCTCTGTGAGGTTTATACGGGAATCCTGCAGGCCGAGGCAGGGAGAAGGGGATGGGAGCTTGGGAAAGTGGTGACACTGGGAGGGTGGGTTATCTGCACCCTTGCTGCTGCTTCCACGAGTGCTCCTTGAGGTGGAATGCATGGGAAATGTACAGCGCTTCAGAGGTGTTGAGGCCTGACTTGTGTGGTTTGGAGGACAAAGACAAAATGCCGTGGGTTTTGTAGCTGGCTTTTGACCTTCGACCCAGTTTGAGCCAGTGCTGCTTCCTGGTTTTGACTCGTTGCACTGGCAGAGAGGCAACCGTGTTTTTGTTTCATCACAGCCTGTGGATAGAGTTTCCTTGTTGAAGCTTGAGACTCTCTCTATGTGGTCGTTCACCGCCTTAAAACTAACAATAACTTCCTGGTTTCGCCAGGCCCGAGGGGAATCTCTGTTGTCCTTCAAGGGGGGGGAGATGTCGAAATGCTGCACTAAGTCTGATTCATAAACAGCGCTGGGGCGTTTGGGTATCCAGACTTGTGTGTTTTTCCGCTGCAGCAGCGATTGTTCCCATCGATCCTCTGAGGTGGCACCAGATGAGCTCAGAGCCATTTTTCTATGAGGTACTGGAAGTTCAAACTGACCTTTCACCTCGCCTTCGTCAACAACTTTTGCTGCAGTTTTGCACTCGTTCTCCGTCTCTTGGTGCTTCAGCCTTTCCTCTCTGAAAGGCTTCCCATCAGAGGCTGTCTGTTGAGAATCACTGTTTTCTTCCAAATGGGATTTCTCTCTGCAATCTTGTACTTGGCAAACTTTCTCTTCTCTTTCTGTCGTTGTGGGAATATCAGTAATCTCTTTTGCTTGGAAAGGGGTATAATGGGGAGTACTGAAATAAGTTCTTCTTCTAAGTTCTTGGTTGCAGACCAGGGAGAATAACTCAGACTGAGCCTGGAGCTCTGTTTGGGTGTTTCTGTGGCTGTACTGGGGTGCCGGAGGATTATATGAGGCAGAGCAAAAGTCCTGTAGAGTCCTGAATTGTCCGCTATGCTCGGGCTGGAAGGTCAGACCCTGGAAGGACTCCAGCTGCGTTCCTTCGCCTTTAAAGACCAAAGATGGGGCAGAGGAGTGCCACTGGATGCCAGAGGTCAACTTCCTGCTGTGCTGTTGCTGGCTCAGACAAGCCCTCATCTGGACCTCCTGCCGGTCAGCGGCCTTGGAATTATTTCTGTCCACCCTGGAAATGGCCTCAGGCTCCTGCAAGAAATAACGTCCCTCCGTCTTCATCCAACTGAGGTTCTGAGAAATAGAGATTGAAGAAAATACTTTCAGAGTCACATCATATACAAGCACATGTTAGTGTTGATATTTAATAGTCTGTGTTCAGTGGTCCAAGAGTCAGCGGTTTTCTGCCAAATTGGGCCAGAAAACGGCTCATTCTCATTTCAACAAAAACTGAAAATGATTGCAACATGTCTGCTTACCCTTATACTGACTTTAATTTACTATATAATAAAAAAATTTATATACGTATTTCACGACCCGGCTCTGGAGCCGTGACACAAACAAGGAGACGCATATTAACGGCAAATTCTAAGTAATTAATTTTAACATAACAACATAAACGCAACCAGAAAAAGGAACAAAGGAGAAGATGAGGTGTAAAAGAAAAGATAAATGTTGGATGTTAAAACACATCGAAACCAAGCACCAGAGAGGTAGGGCTTTTACAGCCGGGAAACACCGGGTCAAGGTGCTTCCGGCCACACTGATTTGGTCCATCCCTCAATTACCTGCTGCCTTAAAAGGAAGAGGAAATATTAGAAGAAACCCAGGGGACGATCACAATTCCCTATCATCCTGACTAAGCCACTATAAAAACTGCCAGGATGCTGAGATGCAACGCCCAGCACTGCATATAATACAGTACTACAGGACACTGTGCCACAGTAAACTACTCTATATACTATGCTCTTATGTAATATACCTGTGGCTGTTGTTTCAGCTGCTCCTCTACGCACTTCCTGAGGGCCTCTTCCTCCCTCACAGCAGAACTGATCAGCATTGGTTCAAAGACAGAAAAAAAGAAGAGCAACAACTCAATTATGTTTTGGAAAATAGGAAAAATATTAAAGTTAAAATGTTCCTATAAGCAAAGCATCTACTATTCATGTAACAAGTAACACCCCAAAAACCCCCCGAGCTGTAGGCCAGCTGTTTGTGTACCTGTCTTCAGGGTCAGGAGGCAGGATGTTCCTCATTCCAGAGGGGCTGACTGGGTCCTGGTCTCTGTGCACCGTCCCTGTGATGGTAGGTAAATGTCTCTGCTCTGCTATATCTTTGTCGGATCTAAAGGTATCTGAGTGGGAGGCAACAGGGCAGGACAAACTTAATATACTAATATACAATGCAGACAGATCAGAAATGAATCTGCAGAACAGGAGGCGAGGGGAAGCTTCAGTGTGTGCAAGCTGCAGGCCTAAAGCATTTGAGTGCCAAACATCTCAGCCTACTGTGACATAGTATGGATGAAAGTGAGAAAACTCTCCACCGCTGTGAGTTATAGCTGCAAGTACAACTTTACAGTAAGTGTTACTGGAGTCACAGGTTGGCTTTACAATCTGAGCACAGTTGTCTGATTGTTAATGTGTCTGGCGGCCCGTAAAGCTACATTTCTCAGAGTCTGGCTGGACTCAGACACTCGCAGTAAACAAGTGATAAACATGTTTTATTAGGTTAATAATCACCGTTCATTTCAATAAATCTGACGGACCAGTTGACACGACATGAGCTTACATGTATTCTTTTAAAATATTACATTTAAATGAAGGTTGTTGCCTTTTAATAGTGCAGTTTGTTTTCAAAAACTACATTTTCTGTTTTTATTCCTAATATTTCTTTAAAAAACAACAGTGATTTGATCTGTTTATTGACAGAATGAGAATGAAAATACTAATGCAGCAACATGAAACTAATCATCTAGGTATTTGATGTGTTATGAGCCAACTTTGCCTATTATTATATCTGAAATAACAAAACTAGACGGCAGTACCACAGCGATACATACAGATGATGAACCATTTACTGTGAAATATTATTTTAGTCCTTTTATTGAATATAAATAAGAATCCTTGGAACAACCTGTACTCTTTTGTATTATTTCTGTCCTCATCTGTGGTGAGAAGGATAGACTGAGGGTTAAGATACAAAATGAAACTGTCCTAGTCATAAAATTCCTGCAGGTAGTTAAAGGTTAGCTGTGCAGTAGCTACAGAGGGCCGGACTACTGGGCTTTAATTACACCAAGACTGCTCCTTGATCCCCTGAATAGTTGACTGAGTAACCCGATATACAGTTAAACCATTGTCTGTGGAAGGAGTAGGGAGGTCAAGGATCAGTTTAAAAAAGTGAAGAGGGATGACAAACACAGAAAAAAGGTTCCCAAGATAGATTAAATCAAGGATTCTTGTCACTCCTAGCTCCCAGATCAAAGGTAGCTTATGCATAAATCCTTTTTAGGCAATGAAGCAGCAGAACAGAGGCATAGATTTAACATACAGGTAACTGTGTTGGGCAACTAGTCTCGTGTTAAAGCACCTTTAAAACCACGAGCCAGATCTGGTAAGAGAGGTCATATCCTCTCCGTGTCTCTAAAACAAGTCCCAGAAGAAAGTCTAATCTTGTCTTGTCTGGACTTGTAGCTGAAGTAGAGAAGGAGTTCGAGGCACGTAGAGTTGAATGTAAGGCCTTGGGTTAACCCCCTCTCCTCCTCCTCCTCCTCCTCCTCCCTTAGGACGCAACATTCCTTGCAAACTAATTTACTTGTCCATACATAGTAGAAAACATTGAGAGCAGCACTATGTCCATCTCCTCGTGCCAACATATAAATCTATCACCAATTCCCAGGGATCCACATCTGCGTACTCTAAGGAGAATTCGCCTCTTCAGTGTCCATTTTTAGCATTTTAAGCTGCTAAAGAGACTTGCAGTTTTAAAGCAGTGTTGTGCGATGTGACACCAAAGTTGTATGTCATTCAGTAGCTTCTGGGATTTACTGAACCCTCAGAACAGCAAAAAAGCAGCTAATTCTCATAGTTTGTGCCAGGAAAAAGCAGTTTGCTTTGCAAGACGATGAAAAAAAAATTCTAATTTGGTTGGCTGTCTGTCAAAAGTCATATCAGCTTGTGTTGATCAGTATCTGACTGTTCTAACCTGTCACACGGGGGCCAGTCAGGGCTTAGCACGGCATTCACAGCATTCATCTAAAAATAAACTTCTGCAACTTGGTGCTAAGTTTGATAATTAACCAGTCCTAGTTTCCTCTTAACAAAAGGAGCTTGGACAATTTGTAATTTTAATGTTACAGGCTGCTCTTGTCTTTTGTAAAGCCCCATTGGTCCCGCAGTGGAAAAGCAGCTGGTGACTCACCTCCTCAGCTATGAGGCGGAGCTACGAGTTCGAAGCTGAACAGCAAAGCAAACTCAGAAGGGGCTGTGTACCATTTGTTCTGCACACAGAGGGAACTACTTCCAGACCTGGAACTGACTCTCACAGAACCGGACCTAAAGCCTGAATGACTCTGGAAACCAGACAATCACATGAGGACTGACAGAAGAATTTAAAACCTAAAAGAGCATTACAACTGAAGACACTGAAGAAACTTGTTTGGCAGGATTTGTTGTTGTTAGTAGGTGTAGACTTTGTATATGAAGTGGTTTCCACATTAGATTAGGACAATCATCTCACCGTTAAAATGCAACCTAACTCTACTTTACAACTCATTGAGGACTGTGATGCCACAAACAAGACACTGTATAAGTTCTATGCAGCTGTCATGATTGTGATTTTCACCTTGGCTTTGCCTCTGAATGCATCTGTCCTGCACCTCTTCATATTCAAGCTGAAATTCTGGAAATCCAACACCAACAACATCTTCCTGTTCAACCTGGTGCTGGCAGACATCCTCCTGCTCTTCTGTTTGCCCATTAAGGCACACAACTTCATCAATGGAGAGAGGAGGAGTAAGAACGAAAGCATTTGCAAAGCTATGCTCTTCATGTTGTTTTTAAACCGAGGCGCCAGCATTGCCTTCCTCACGGTGACTTCCATCGATCGATATTTCAACGTGGTACACCCTGGTCGAAAGAATCTCCTAAGGGCTCTAAAGAAATCTCCTCAGATCTCTATCGTCATCTGGCTACTTCTTCTGCCCCTCACCATTCCCACCATGCTCCAGAACTTCGAATGCTGCAACAGCCACAAGTCGAGCAAAGACGACACCTTGGTTAAGGTAATGTTCACATGCTAAATGTGCAATTTCTGTAAAATGTCACTATGCATCTCTCTTTGGAGTTTTGGTGTTTAAACATTGGTCTCAAATCATAAGAAATCACAGAGCACTTACGCAACAAATGATTCAGCTGGAACATCTGTCAGTTGTGACCATGTGACAACGCAGCACTGAGTAAGAAAAATCTGCTGCTGTGTCATCACTTTTTTACGCAATAAACAGTTCACGCAGAGAATAATGATGATTTTAAAAATTACAAAAAGACTGTGAATAGGGTTGCAAAATTCTGGGAATTTTCAAAGTTGGAAACTTTCCATGGGAATTAACGGGAATATATGAGAATTAATGGGAATAAACTGGTTATTTTTAATATTGCTTGTTATTAGGGATGCACCGATACCGATACTGGTAATGGGTATCGGGCCGATACTAGTCTTATATACTCATACTCGTACTCGTTACAGTTACTCGATACCATGAACCGATACCAATTTATTACATGCAATTGCTTTGCATGAAGACCGCAATCAGAGGGTGGCTTGTCATCATTGGCGGCTAGGGGAGATGTCCCCACACAGCAAAAGGACTCCGCAGCGAGGTATGGTGGCTTCCGGAACGAACCCGTATCTGCGTCAACTTGCTCTCAGTGACGGATCCGCTACGAAGGCGGATCGCGGACCCTTCTGTTCTAGCTGTAGTATAAAATAGGATAAACTAAACTATAGGATAAAACTAAAACTATCATTAGGCCTAAGCTTAAATCTGCATTGCCTTGTATTTTTAACCTAACAATATTGTCAGAAAAGGTTCAAGTCAAGACATCAATATAGCCTACTGTCAATGGAAATATAAAATTGACATTTACATTTAAGGAAAGGTATAGGTTACAGCCTATTCGGTTTTTGTGAGGTTACTCTACATTCATTTTGTGGTCAAAACCTAATTTAGTGCATTTTTTTTGTGGTAGAAGTATCGGCATCGGTACTCGGTATCGGCAAGTACTGTGGCTCATCTCAACAAGCTCAATGTGAAATAATAATGTTTTTCTACAGAAACACTAACATTTCAAGTAATTCCGTTATTGCAAGTCTTACATTTCAATAATATTTTGCCATTTTCCAAAATTCCCCAGCTTATCTTTCCATGGAAAGTTTCTGGAAATTTACCTGACAATTTCCGCCCCTTTGCAACCCTTACTGTGAATATCCGTGACAAATGGGATGAGAGGCCTTATCAGAAATAATGAATGTGGGTACACGGCGTCCTCAGAGTTTATCTCATCTCCAGAGCTATTTTTGCATGTCCACATCACACTGCATCGCTGAAGTGTAAAACCTGGAGTGTGTCAAACTGCACCACGCATGATAAGGGCCACAGTGTGCACGCTTTGCTTTGTCATTGATTCAATATTTATTCACTGTGTATTACACCTCACCGTATATAAGATTCTACGCACTACGGGGCGCCTCTTCACAGTAACAGTAGATTAGAAGGAAGTCTATTATATTTTTAGATCAGAAAACCTCAGAGTGCATTATTGTGTTTATACCATGGCTACCTACTAAACAGGTTGTGTTTGAACTTGTTTATTTTATGCAGTCAGTTTAATTTGTGGTTGGATTACTTTCCCTGATAAGTAACTTTTAGAGTGAGGCGTAAATACCTTTGGCTACTTAAGCAGTGACTAAGTGAAGTAGATCTATTTAAGTTGTGTAGTAGAATTACAATTCTGATGTATACTTTCCCTTTTATTTTACTTCTACTGCAAAACATTTCACAGAGACACATTACGACCTTTATCACACTTCAGATGTCTATGAGTTGTTAGCAGTTTCACCAAAGAGTGAAATTCCCTCCAAGAAAAAGTCAAAAAAATGAAAAACAGAAAACTTCAGTTTTTTCTTCTTTCCTAACCAACTAATCATCTCACAACCCCTCCAGTTTATCTTGTGAGCAGCTGGAATGGTCCTGACCTTTAGGTTGGAAACCATAGGATTAAACTACCTATATACTTATATACTGTCAGGATATTCAAACTAACTCCACCTCGAACCAGCTACAACAGTGACATGCGACTTGTGCTTTGGTGCATCAGACTAAATCTGATAATGTCATTATTATCAGATTATAAACATAGGGGACATTTCTTCTGCAAAACGAGTACTTTCACTTGAAATACATTTTACTGCCTATACTTCTGTACTGTTGGTTAAGGGAGAGTTTGAATGCAGGACTTCTAACAGAGTATTTTTCCATAGTGAAGTATCTGAGCACTTCCTCCACTCTGACTTGAGCAACAATTTAGAATAGTTGTAAAACTGCTTACCGGTAGAGTCCTGTTATACAATTTGTAGGGACACTATAGTCACCCAATCAATAACTTGTTGTTGTTGTATATGGAAATTAAATTGATCCTTTTTCTGATTTAAGGATGTGGTGGACAGTTTGCGAGAAGCGGTCTTCTTTACCCAGATCATCATCCCATTCGTCATCCTGGTCTACTGCACAGTGCACATCGTCAACCGGCTCAGGAAGAAAACAGTCGGGGATAGGACCAAGCTGAGGAGGGCGGTCTTTCTAGTGACCTCCGTCATGGTGGTGTTCTCCTTCTGCTTCCTCCCCTGCACCATAGCCAGGATGGTTCTGCTGATCACCCGGGTCCAAGAGGCGGATGAATACTACCAGGATAAAGCGGCTGTGGCCTTCGACGGTCTCATGGTCCTCTCCTACATCGACTGTCTACTGGATCCGCTGATCTACTGCTTCTGTAGCACCAAGTTCAAAGCTCTTTATCTCTCCACCTACTTCCCATGCATACTGAAAAACCAACAAGTGCCATTAGACAGCTCAACCGAAAACAAAACGCATCACACGTGCAAAACTGTCATTTGAAATGCATGGAAAACAGATGCTGGATGGATTCTGTACAGTGTGCTGACACAGCAGAGACTCGTGTCCCATAAATGTACCTTCTTTAGGGACGAGGACTCTGAGGTAAAGTGCACCATGAAGACAAGACGTGCTGTAATTATTTAAGTTTCTATTTTCTATTGATTGTTAAATAATAAATATATAGAGAGGGATAGTTATGGTTATGGTTTTATAAGAGCTTTTTTTAAAGGGAATGCCCCTCAGCTAAAGTATGCACATCTGCTTTTCTATTTTTCTTGGACGGCAAGATGAGTTGTGGCCAAGAAAAATTCCTTTCAAGTGTCAGAGGCCAAAAAAAGAACAAGAATCTTATCTGTCAAATCAGACCAATCTCACACAGCCTTTATCTAAGCTTTCACAGTCAAACAGGCATTAGTGTCTAATATAACCATGTCAATCGAAAGTGTTTAAATCTTGTCAAATACATTCTCTATGAAGCTGTATGATGGGTAAAAATGTGATTCAATTATAGACAGTATTCACTAACATGGTTTCAGCAGGGGTGTGCATGTAACTGACACCAAAATAGACGCAAATTAGGCCCCTGTTACATAAGACTTAATCCTAAAGGCTCATACAGGAAGCTGACGATTTAATGCTGATTTATTATTAAACTGTATATAAGTTCAAACAGTATGTGGAGAGGCAATAGTGGGATTCAACTGTACATAGTTTCTGTCCAGGATACTTTTTTTTTGTAAGTACATTTTAATAATATTACAGAAAACTGTCCCTCATTACGTTGAAGACAGCTTCTTCGTTAACCATTAACCCAGCACATAAAATGACACGTCGCAAAGATGTAACATCCTTCCGAAAAGTCCCTTACAATATAAATCATGAATCATGCCATAGCAGAAACCAGACAAAGCTACACTTGACCCAGACCTTCATAGAAACCTCATTTTACCTGTACTGTGTGAATCACCTGGATGGTCTCACTCACCATGATGATAGCATTAGTACTAATACAGCGAGTCAGGGTATGCCTGTTGTTCACTGTCTAGCTATAAATAGATCCCTTACTCACTTTTGTTTGATTTGATGATAAAAATGCATCATAGTGTATCACAGAATATGTCATTTCTTTGTGTTTGTCACCGCAGAAATGGGGAAACACTGCAACAACACAATGAGACATTTGTTAAGTGTGAAATTACGCATGTTGAATTTATACAAAACATTAAATTAATTGTAATTGTACGGTTTTATTAAACTAAATCCCACCGCACGGGGTGCGTTTGTTGGGAGTTCATAGTGCCCTCTAGCGGCAGCAAGCCACCTTGTACTTTTTGTTCCTCTGTGATTATTCTTACTTGCTGTGCTTCAGTTTGACTGGTGAAGCTGAGCTGGTGAGTTAATATGTATACAAAGTGTTTGTAACTTGAGTTAAATATCATAAATATGTCCGTGCCATTAATGTAGCGATGTTGTTTATATTTTGTGTTTTCCAGTTGATTACCTGCTGACGGCACGATCACTGTTTAAGTGCTAAAAGAAAAGCATGTGTGGAGTTGCTGATAAAAGGAAATGAACACGTGAAAAAGATATTGAGTGTCGGAGCTGAGTGTGACTCTGTTTCGCCGGTCAAACGCACCCCGTGCGGTGGGATTTAGTTTAATAAAACCGTACAGTAATTCAAATATGCGCTACAGCTTTGTAGTACGATAATTTATAAACGTTGAACACAAGACTGATGTGAACTGACCTCAGAGTCACACAAGAAGAGGGTTATTGTGTTCATAGTGTATGAATATTTACCAAGTAAACAGGATCGTGAGTCTTTGTTTTAACATCATGCACATTGTCTACTTTGTCATTTAGGTGTGTAGATTTGACCTGAGCGGAGCATCATGTTCACATTTTTTGTATAAAGTATAAAGTTTACATCAGTAAATGTACCAATCAGCCCAATTACAAGTAGGTTTATATGAATTATGGGTGCAAACGTCTTCTGAATTCTTAACCATTAGTTATATATTGACTTTTATATAATGTGACTTCCTGTAACTGTGATCTGAACATATTTCTTTGTTTTTTTATTTTGTTATAATAAGCGTCCCAATAAATGCTTCAATAGATATCAGACCCTCAACACATGATAATGTGAAAAGTGTGTATAAGGTTGTCATGATATTGTTGTTTTATTGTTAACATAAATATATACTAGAGCAGGGATCACATCTAGAGAATCTGTTTTGCTGGTGGCATTCAATATTGGCTTTGCTGACTGCTCATTCCTTTTCCTTTCTGGTCAGAAAATCATGTTGCTTTAAAAGAAACTTCATGAAAATTCACTCAACTGTCGAAGCGCGGTATCCAACAACATTAACTCAGCTGATCAGAGCGCTGCTGTCAAACACTCACATCACATTCCCGTTATTAGTCAACATGCCCTTGAGCAATCCTGAAACTTCTGTTCCGGGATAAAGAGGGTGGGTGTGGCTTTGATTGCTGGCTCTATTGTGTCTGAAGAGCTCCATTAGCAGGAGGAAGGAAAGCAAAAACAAGCAGCTGACTTCAGTTTAAAAGCGATACTAGTAAATGTAAAATCACAGCATTCAGGCGTTAATACCAATCACAAAGGATCAAGAGAGAAAGGAAGCTAAAGAGCTAACATTAGCTCAATAGTAGGCTTAATTATAATCATGATGACTAACTTTTGTTTTGTCTCTGCTTACACAAACTAATCTGAAATAAGATTGCAAAGGAGAAGTGAAGGGTCGGGACTTACATGTAGTTGGTGTGAAAAATATAAATTATATTATTGAACTTTAATTGGTCTTTTGGCTCTAATATAAACATGTTTAATAGTCTGGATGTAAAAGTTAATACGTTGTGTCAAATGAGCACATAATGTAATTTCATTCATTTCCTTGCAGATTAGTTGAATCTGATGACCTGCTGTCTCTCACTGGATCTTTATTATAGCACAGGAATGCAAAAACCTTTTGAAATGGCTCAAAGTGGGAATTCACACTGCTACTTTAAAACACTGATGTGGTATACTATATTTGATAACAGCGTTTAAAATGTGTCACAATCTGTGGAGCAATCACCTCGGTTTGCCAGTTTCAGTCTTAAAATGTGAACTTTTCCAATCCTACACATAACAGGACTCAACATGCTAATATGAAAATCTATAGGTCAGATAAGATCAGCTGTTTTGTCGTGTGTAAATAGAGAAGTAGGTGTAGTTCTTACCCTGGTTTTGGCATGTAAAGACAGGCCTCCTTTGAGCTGATGGATGAGATGACACTGGGAGAATTGGGTGCTGTGGGCGCACGCACAAACCCAAGAGATGGAAAAAATAAGAGTAAGCATGTGAGGAGGGGGGGAAAAAAGACCTTATACAGTCTGGTCCACACAGCATGTATGAGCTATGGTAGGATGGCAGCATTACTGAACCGCTGCAGCTCGCACCCCTGTAGTCTGTCCTAGATAAATACAATAAAATAAAAGGTATTCTGTCTTTCAAAGCTGCAGTATTTTTGTAGAAAATAATATTTTGTCACATTTGCTGAAGTTTTCACTACATCCTGACAGTCAAGCACGAATTATCTTTATATCTTTTTCGGCTTGGTTGTTTTCGGTTGGGCCCAGTGGACAGTAGGAGCCGTACAACGAGCCAGAGGAACCAGATTTTTACAGATTACCCATCTCATGTAGTACTGTCAGAACACAGTGAAAATGTCAGCAATCATGACAAAAAGTTATTTTTTGTAAAAGTTACCTACTGTAGCTTTAATCTGAAATGGATACAGGAGAAATTATGTCGAAATAACTATGAACAGATCCTTTTCACAGTTTGTTTTTTCCAGGATCCGCGTGCAGAAAAATATACGGACTGCAGTGTGGACCGTGAACAGAGGCAATTAAGACTAGTTATGGAAATACTGGGGAAATATAATTATGAAGGCTGATGCTGTTAACATTACTGAAGCTGCCAGAAAACAGCACTTGCAAAACAAACATTTTTGAACATGATTCCCATTGTGTCGAGTGTGGGGAGTGATACTGTAGTATATAAACCATGATCAGACGATAAATACAGAAAACATTTTACTTTTTATACTTTTTTCATCCATGACTATAAAGCGTGAGAAAGAAAAAACCTTATAAAATTTAGGTTTGTTCTGGAGAAAAGAAACAATCATTTAGATGTTAATCTTAAAAAGACGTGACTTTCTTAAAGTTTCATTACTTGATTAAATCGTTGACATCTGCACCAGTTTCCACAAAGAACTACAAAACAAGCTGATGAACACTCAGCCCTGGCATATTATCACCTTCTGGTTTTGTCTTCACCAACTACCTGGAAAGTAATCTGACTCCTAAAATAAACCCTGTCTGCTGTTTGGAGGTGGACAGAGGCTTCAGTGGCTTTATTTACAGCAAGTCTGTTGAAAACAGCTCTATGCTTCTGGAAACAGGCTTGATAAAGATCAGTGAGAGTAAATGTGGGGTAAAATAAATATAAAGGAGGATAAAAGAACTCCATTTCACATAATACATTTGATTTATTGTTAATATAAATATACTGATTCATGGAGCTTCAAATATATTATAACATTATATATTTTTAAAATACGTCTACACCTCATATTCACAACAACAATAAAATTGGACTCAAAGGTCGTTAGAATTATTATATAGAATTCAAAATCTTTTTAATATGGCTTTGGAATATTTTTTAGGTTTTAATCTTTGGTTTTTATTTGATTTTGTTATTTTTATGATGTTTTACATTTTATTGTTTTTATTGGATTAATTATTTTGCCCTGGTTGGTGTTGTTTTTATGCGTTGTTTCATGTGAAGCACTTTGGACTGCATGTTTGTATGAAAGGTGTGATATAAATAAAGTTGAGTAGAGTTAAGAATATGGCTTGAAACTGGTTGTTTATCTACCAAAATTGGTAAAAACGAAGTTGACCTAAATTTCATTTCAATCTATTTTCAAGGAATCAAGAAATCAATTAAGAAAATGTATACATAACACAATAGAAAATAGAATAAATCAATATATACGGTTATTTATATACATATATACATACATTTACACCCAGGAAATAACTCTGTTGTGCATCTTTTGAATTTGCATTTGGGGGAATGTAAACAGCAGCAACAAGATAGTGACGATAATATGGTTTCAATCCTCACATACAAAGAAACTGACTGTGTTTGAGCACCAAGCATCATCGATGTGAACTGTTTTCAGTAAAATGCAGACAGTTGCGTGACCTACACTTCATTAGTTTAAAGGGGTCCTCATAAAGTACCTTCTCAGAGTTCATGACAGTCGGCACAGACTGCAAGCCAATCCACTGTAGAGGCACACAGGCAGGAAACATCGGCCCTTCGAGAGAGACTGAGACGGAGATAAAGAGAGAGTAGGAGAGAGAAGCAGATTAGATTGTGAAATAAGATGTTGAATTTCGTAGAGCTGGGTTTGTGTGTGGGAGGAAACCGTCTAAACCCCGGCCCAGAAATGCTCCTTGGCATTTCCACAGATACCGATTATAATAAATTTAAGAGACATGTCTCCTGGAGCACCTTGCTCTAAGTGCGGACAAAGTAAACAACTGAGTGTCTGTATACCATCGTCATCATTACTGGTGCTATAAAAAAGGTCAGTGGCTTACTACTAAGACAAAAAAAAATGTGTGCAGAAAGTCCCGCAGGCAGAAATAAAGTCAGGGTATGTTGGAGGATAAATTTAAGAAAAGATAAGCTCTTGGTAGCATTTTATCTGAACCGAGATAGGGCTGCTGTGTATGCATGTTATGCACGTACGTCATGCAAGGCCGCACAGTCTGCATGGTTCTCGTTTCAACATGGACTAATGCGTCTTTCTTTCTTCTTCTTTCTTCTATATAACTAAGTGCACAGGATGGACTTCTCCTTCCTTCTCCTTTGGACAGATGTTGGTGGCATCATAACTTCTGATTTTACAAATTAATTTAAAAAAGCAATGCTGTGTATGTCAAGAGTGAACCCATAAAAAAAGGAAACTTTTATTATTAGGGCTGGGTGAGATGTAGGCAAAAGTCACGTTTAAAACAATTAAGCTTTTGTTTAAACCAGTGAGATCAAACTCATAAAATACATTATAAAACAAAGACATCAATTATTAATGTAGTTCTTTCCATGATGCTGTGATTCAATAATTTCACTAATAAGCAGCAGAAAACTGAATATATTTGAGTCTTTAGTTCTTAGTCCTTTAGATTAAAGTGGCTTTTTTTAACTTTTAGCATCACAAGTGCAACCACAATATTTTGAGGCTTCATATCTATACTATGCATCTGTTTTTGTACTTCCCTCTGCTGCTGTGACACGGTAATTACCATGAATATACAAAACATAGTTTATCTTGTGTTATCTCAATGCCTTGGTAAATTTGACAGTTTTGTTTTTTTCATCTTTTTATACCTTTTTTCCGGATTCCAAGTGTAAAACTGGAATTGACTTATCATTTTAAAGAGGAACACTAACATTTCTGTGGGAGAAAAGCAATGTTGCAATGACTAGTGGATGAAGATGCACAGTTGTGGTCAGAGCTGGAACAGACTAATGTCTAAAAGCACTTAGACATGTTCGGTTGCATAAGTATTGTGGCATTGCTCTTTTAGGCAATATTACATCACACCTTGCACAGAAGTGGGACAAAGTGGTTAATATTTGTCACGTTAGCAAACTTGTAAGAACGTCAGCTAACAGGTGCGTGGCTCTACAGCGATGCAAGAGGTAATATGGAAGTTAAAAACCATTGGTATGTATTGCTTGTTAAGTCTTACCATTGTTGTTTGTCAGTGAAAGAAGAGCAGAGATTAGGAAGTAGAGGGGTTAATGTTTGACTTCAGTGGAACAACATTTTTTTAAAAGCTGATCCAACCCTGTCCCAAGCTTCTTCTGCACGCATCTAATGAGTACAGAAAATGTCTCACCCAAAAGGTTGGATTTAAATAAGTCAACCATCCTGTTTGACAGAAGATTTCTTTCTGTCAAAGTTCATCTCAAAGATCTTCATGCTACAGTGTATGAATAAAGTTGTATCCAAATCGCTGCATTCAAGCTTTTATTGATGATGTTAGACTGTTCATCTACGTATGTCTCGCGCATAAAAGACAGATGGTTTGACAAAAGGAAATTTACGTCAGACTAGAGAAACCTGCAACACATAGGGGTGTTGAGAAATCTGTCTGCTGTTCAGTGTTGGGAAGTAGGTAGTAAAATTACTAATGTAATGACAATATTTTCCACAGTTAGTAGTAGCGTAACTAATTACTAATATATTTCAACCCTTCTTCTGTGCCTCTCCGCACTGATCGCAATGACTACCATCAGTAGTCAGTAGTCAAGTTGTTTAAAGGTAGACAGCTAAAACAAGCATCTTTCGTGCTGTGCTCCTCAGTCAGACAAGTCCCACTCTTTAAGCCACACCTCCAGCTCAGTATAAATTCTTCCTCTCTGAGAGATCGGTGTCAGCCTCACACAGAAAGGGCTGACAGACTCACTGACACAGGGTGTTTTTCTCTCCTCTACGGTCTGCACTTTTTTCAGTTTATGCCGTGTTTACAGTGCAATGTGTCCTAAGCATGTTTTGGCACGGCCGGTCGAGTCTTGACAGAGCTCCAGAATCACAGTAAGGCTCTCAGAAGGGGACTGTTGAATTTGACGGATCACAGTGAGAAGGGGAACCAGTGCCTGAGGAGAGAAGATTCTGGGTCAGAGGCAGCTACGACCACCTCCAAAACTAAGGGTTTAACTTTGTGATGGCTGCCTGGAAACACCTTTAACCCTTCTGCTACCACCACTTTGACAGCAACTTCTCCTACTTTTGCAGAAGCAACACTACTTCCACAACTGCTATGCAAAGCAACATGTCTACAAATTCAACAATTGACCACTGCAAAACATCCAATGATGTCACATATGAAATCCTCTCCTGGCTGATGATTATCCAGTTCGTGCTGGGTCTGCCTCTCAACCTGTCCGTCCTCTACATCTTTGTCTTCAGGTAAGAGGAAAAACAATCTCTCTGTCACTGCCTTGTCCTTACTTCCTTAAAGCACTCGGACATAAAATTGATTAGGCTGTTCAGCAAGAAGTCTGGGGAAAGCCTTCAGACAAGGGTGAGTTTCAACTCATTAGCTGGTGGGAATTTCCTGGCATGTAACCTCTCTGAGTGATTCAAACATATGTAAGTGATGAGGTCAGGTTCAGGTGCTTTACCGAAACATAGTACTGTCTACGACCTGTATGACTGAGTATTTCCTTAGTTAAAAAAATTTAAATTATTCTTGTGATAAAAAGGTCACACAGTGGTATTGAACAGTTCAAATTGTGTGCTGATACATTTGTACTAGCCCTGCAGTTTCATGGCTGTCCACAGAAACATATCCTAATAAATGAATGCTCATCTCAGTGTGCCAAAGAAAAAAGGGACGGTTTTTACATCCTGTTTGGATTTGCTTTTGTTGGCAGAAAAGTTCACAAAATCTGTTTATTAACAGCGCATTTCTGCAATAAACAGTTCAATTAATTGAAATCAGCATGTACTGTAGCTTATCAGGTCTTGCTGTTGTCAGTCAGTGAAAGAGTAGCAAAGATTAGGAAGTAGAGGGGTCTGGTTAATGTTTGAATACAGTGGAACAAGCTGATTAAAAGCTGATCCAACCCTGTCGCAAGCTTCCTCTGCATGCATCTAACTCAAGAACAAAAAACCTTTCTCATCAAAAAGTTGGATTAAGGATGTTTCAGATGGCTTGACAAAAGGTGTAAAAGACTATTTACGAGAAACCGCCCATGCCACTGCTTGTTATTCTGTTGATATTTTAAGAACCCCAATTCACCGTCTTCGAAACTGGATATGACTCATTCAACCTTTAATATGCCATTAACACTGAACTGGAGGATGTGGTAAAGCAGCAATATTTCCCAAAACAGTGAAGAGATCTGTCAGACAACAGCAGGAAGCCAGCAATCACTATAACTCATCTCTATTATTAATACAGATATTGATCATAATCTAAACTCTAATGCATTCAGTGTAGCTTTTGCAATCGTAATACATTATAGAAGGGCATTTGGAGAGTGTAGACCTTTACCAAGGTCGATAGTCCAGTCATAAGTGTTTGAATTACAACTGACCTATCCCACAATGCTAATGAATCGGATCCGCTCCAAAATTTTGCTCCATGCTTCACCTTTCCAACAAGTTTCATCAACAAACGGCACTGATAACATAACCGCCTTGGTAGGGTTAAAACTAGTCCAAATGTATGTGTACCAACATCCAGTATATTTCGCACATCTATTTTCAACAGTCTTTCCACAGGTATAACATAATAACACACCTAAAAAACCTATATATGTAATTTTCCTTGAAGGAAAACATTTTCCCACTACCCTATCAAATTCACACACAAAACTAGACATGTGCTGGCTTATAGTGGCAACTGGTGGTTTCAAATAGACCCAATCCACCTACTCAGATTACCTTTTGCTGGCAGAGGAGTCCACAAAATATATTTTTATTACTAGTACAGTTCTGCAATGGACCTTTCTATACTAATAATGTGAACTTGTTTGCATTCCTAAAGTGGGAAGTTTAAGTTAATTCACCCACCTAATTTTACATTGCTGTGGTAATTTAGGACACTACTTTAAAAATGTGAAACATGTATAGCAATTTGTACTTCTTGAAGCAGTTAAGTCCCGTAAGAACTTGTGAACCAACAATATTACGCCCTTGTTGAAGTCACTGACGAGCCGTGTGCTATCTTTAGATTATCTGATAAATGTGTTAAATGTGCCAGACAGTGGGATTGACACTAACTGGCGTGCAGACAGTCAGTGTTTTGTCTGGCACCACTGAAATATAAAGTACAAAAAGAAAACCAATGACATTTATGAATGTTGCATTTGTTAATAGACAACTCCCAGCTTTTGCAAAGCAGATCCTGAGTCTATTTTAAACAATAAGCAGAGTGAACTGAAACACTTTAGAGGCGTGCAGAGATTCTGTAGATATTTAGATAAACTGCAATGACAGTATCCACGTCACAGGGTCAGTTTTCTCTGCACTTCTGTTTATTCTTGAGACAGAATAAACTTTGTAACAGTCAAACAAATAACAGTTTTTGTTGATTGCTTCCTCTTTAGGTTCAAATTCTGGAAGAACAAAAGTATCTTCCTCTTCAATATAGTGGTGGCTGACTTCTTGCTGGTGGCCTGTCTTCCTGCCAAGGCCTACCATTACCAACACCATCAGAGGCGCAGCCAGGACAGCAAGGTGTGTAAGATGATGCTCTTCATGCTGTTCCTCAACCGAGGAGCCAGCATCGCCTTCCTCCTCATCCTGTCCATCGATCGCTACTTCAACGTGGTCCATCTTGGAAGGAGGAATTTTGTCAAAATGCTGAAGAAATCTCCTCAAATCTCCATCATTGTCTGGCTCCTCTTGTTGCCCCTCACCATCCCCACAATGCTGAACACCTTTGAGTGCTGCAACAGCCACGGCCGTAAGGTTGAGACTTTTTATCACGATGTGACTGACACCTTCAGAGAGGTAATGTCTTTGTTTCACTGTATTGATTCAGTATGTATTCACATATACGTAAAAATATACCTATGAAATGCAAACAGACAGACTTTAATGCCCTTAATTGTTTATACTCTCACTGTCATAAAATGTATTAGTCAACCCTGCCAAAGCTAGTAAGAACTACAGTTATTTATACAACCTCATGTCTACACACACACTTCTTATAAATATATTTCCCTATTCCCCTAACTCATAGCTTGCCACAGTCTTCAAGCAAAAATGCCGAAATCCACTCTCAATCGAGAATATTTGTCGGTTTTCGTAGCTTTCTATGACAGTAAATAGAAGTTCTCGACAGGTGAAGGCATTGGCCTCTTGTGATGGAAACATTTCATAATTTGTTTTATAATTTTATGGACAATACAAATAGTTAACAGACTGAGAAAATAAGGACAAGATCAATTGATATTCAATCAAGATTTATTAGCTGTAGCCATGATCTTTACTTCTTATATTCTAATTACAATCTTTCAAAGGTTCTGTGATTATAGCAATCACAAGCATCGTAACAATATACAGTTTTGTTTTGTTTTGTTTAACTCTGCAACAGTTTGCTACAACAACACTTTCTTGAATGTTCTGCAAAAAGACTATCTGAGTTCTTGTAGATCACAAAATGAAGAGTTTTTAGTAAAGGTTTACAGAGATGACTGGGATTGCTGAAGAGTTTAATCCCCAAAAACACACTAACTCACATCACACTAACTTTCATTTAATTTTTTTTAAGACCGTCTTCTTCACCCAGATCATCGTCCCCTTCTTCGTCCTCGTCTACTGCACAGTGCGCATCGTCAACAGACTGAGGAAGAAGACAGTGGGAGAGAAGACCAAACTAAGGAGAGCTATGTGCGTTGTCATGTCTGTTGTCGTCGTCTTCTCCATCTGCTTCCTGCCTTGCGCTATAGCCAGAGCGTTGCTGCTGTTCACCAGGCAGAAACAGGAGTCTGCAGAGGACATAGTGACTCAGGTCTACGACAGCCTCATGGTTTTGTCTTACATGGACTGTCTGCTGGACCCGCTCGTGTACTGCTTCTGCAACTCAGGGTTTAAAGACGCTTACGTATCCGTCTTCTGCCCTACGTTTCTTCGGAAGAAGCTGGCAAATACTGACTTTGGCTTGGGAACAACAACAACCACAATAACAACAACTACAACATGTGGAAATAGAACCATTATTTTGCCAATAACAGAAAAATGATTCTTTTTTTCCCTCTTAAAATTGTAATCAAAACCATCTTCGAGGGAGCACAGGCAATTTATTTACCAGAACAGTAGCATAACCACTGATCCGCCTGCACAGCTTGTTTGCAGCTGCTCTGGTACTCTATGAAAATATCGTTAAAGCAATACTGGTCAAACCAAAGGCAGCACATGTTTGTGGCTTATCTGGAGTCATGAGTCGCCCAGAATTCAAATTATGATTCAAATGCAGTACCCTTTTTTTATTACTCACATAATGTGCCAGCAAAAGGTTCAGTCATGTTATTGGTTTGTGTGTAAACTAATTTTCCATTAAAGGGCAGATCAGAGTTTTAAATAACCTTGTATTGGAGCTATCGAGACCTCTATCCAGAACTATTTCAATGTGAATGTAATGTAAAAAAATAGGTGCAACCTAAGAATCAGCATTAGTCTGTACTGTGAAGAAGACTGTTCAACCAAAACCAAATAACTGCAAACCTCAGTGTGGGTGTACAGGGGCATTAAAGTGTGTTAACGGGGTAGTGTATAAAACTGAGAAACTGTCTGATTTGTCGACTCATGTGACTGCTGTCTAATCTACAGTTGAATACAGAATGCAAAATCATTTAAGGACAGTGTTAAATGTAAATATACCTTTCATCTGCTTGCTTTCAATAGTAGAATTTATATATATTTTATATTATTATATATTTTAATGTATTAGGGCATATATTTTGTGATTGAATTTTGTTGCATATGATGGCCCTTGCAATAACTACAGTAAAGTACGCAGTATGGTACAGAAACAATCCAAACAACAAGCTGCTGCACAGCTCTCTTTCATCACTCAGAGAACTCTGTATCTCTGTGTTCATCATTAGGACCTCAAACAAGTTGTACCTGTTCTTCTCGGGGTTTGGAAACCCCATCACATTACTCAAAAATGTACATTTACATTTCAGTATCTAACTGCTACTTGAAGATTTTGGAACGAATGTCTTCCATGTTCACATTTCCTGTCCACGACTGATGTCTCTTTTATAATCAGAGTAAACTAGCCTGTATACATGTTGGTGTTTAGGAAGTTAAAAATTATGTTTCACAACCAAAATGTCAAACCCAAGTGGACTACAGAAATCTGGAAGGCTGTTTTAAACTTTCCTCATTCACACTGTATACAATTTTGGGCTGTTTATGAATAAAATTGTATTATTTGTATACGATTGTGATCCTGACTGAAGATCTTTGTTTACTGCTGCTGTAAATACACAGAACACAGGTGATACAGAAGAGAGAACCACGATATGGAGACGACTGATATACACACACTGAGAGATGCACTGACATGCAAAGCTTAAACTGTGAAACCAACTTACTCCTCTTCTAATCCCAGACCATTACAAAAAACAACAAGAGATTTACTGATTGGGAAACTCTGGGCCGATACCAACGTGTATAGGTAACATAATATATGTGTATATTAGTGTATAATCACCTGAGAATAGGGAGCGTTGTGTTTTTGTTACCTTAACACAGCTTTTATCTACAGACACCGCAGGTCGCCTTACAAACAAAGAAATCTACAAAAATAAGGATAAAGACATGGCATGTCTTGTGCTTTGTGATGTGAGACACTGTTAGTGTTGCTGCATGGAGCACATCGGTGTTTGCTTGCAATGTGTGCAAGCGCTGCAGAAACAGAGATGATTATTTCTCAGATATCAGAGATTGAGAAAATCAACAAAACATTTAGCGAGCTCAAAACTAATGCAACATAACAGATAAACACTGGCTGCTGATATCAGTGGAAAAACCACATGTTATTTGCTGATAACGATGCCAATGTTCAGCCAATCTGCTGGCTCCATTTTACACCCCTTCGCAGGAAGCAGCAGGTTCCCACGTATCCTAACCTCCCTGTGTGTTTCTGTCTGTCTTCCTGAGACCCTGCCTATAGACATGTTCACCCCTCATTGTGAGGTGCATAGGCTTCGTTCTAGGGAAGGTTGTATGGGTGTTACAACAGGAAGGATGGTGGTGGCTCTCAAGTTGAGGCTAGCAGCAACAACAATAACAGAGAGAAGAGGTATGACAACAAACCAAAGAAAAACACTAGACATCAGTGTTATTGTAGCCGCCTTTTTTGACTGGCTGCATGCTCAGTCTGCTTTCTCAAAGCATGTCCCCTGCACTTTTTCAAAAGGCCGTTCTGGTCCCCTGCAGTTTTTACCATCCAAAAACAATGTTACCCTATAGTAAACAGAGACACGTCAAACACTAGGACCAAGCAGAAAACGGCCGCTCAAGCTGAAGCCTGTTTCCCTTAGTTTAGACCCGCCCACAAGCTCCTGGATTGGCTCTGCCGTTTCTTGTGTGGTTGGCCGTCCCCGCTGTCATTCCATCTTGCTTGCACACTGGTCTGAGAGGAGTTTCAGCGCACTGAGGAGGTTAAAGACCTGGCTTCCCAACTGCATGAAGCAGAAACGCCTGAACAATGTGGCAGTTTTGTCACATACACAAGAAAGGGTTGATGCCTTGGACAGGAAGAAACTCTGCCAGGAATTTATCTCTGCCAATGATCGAAGACAACATGTGTTTGGAAGCTTTGGATGAGTTGATGATGTTGACCCTTCTGTGGTCTTTGGCTCAAATTGACCCTTGTTCACTTTTCACTTACATCAAAAATAGGATTTTCTTCCATATAACTGCCTAAAAATGACAGTGGTTCTCTGTGACACTCATTTCAAATAAAATTGATTACTTGACTACTTACACTGAATTAGGGACATTTTATTCAATTTCTCCCCACCTGTGATATTCCTGCCAGTTTGACCTGCCCACCACTGAGTGTTATGTATGTGTTATGTGTTATGTTTACCATATATTCCAAAAATAAGTGTAAAATTGGTGGTACTGAGTTGGAGTGAAGTTGACTAACAAGGTGAAACACAGAATTGGGTGATAATGTTTTGCTACATGCTTTACAACCAGTCAAACCAAAAAAGGGAACAGTAAACTTAAAAGTAGTAATAGAAAACTAGAAGAACTACTAGAAAACACAGTGAACTGAAAGAGTTAGAGTTTTATTAAAAATACTTGTGTCCCCCCCACCTCTGAAATCAAAATTTCGTCCTTGAATGGCTTAATGTCTGAAGGGGAATGAAATAAAGAGAAACTATCATCATGATAGGTATCTCCTCAACTGAATCTGCTCTGTGCTGTTAAATCTGTTGGAAAGGGGCTGTTGAAAATGCTGCACTGCACTTTGCACTGGGTGTGGTAACAGGAGTAAGGTCCGAGGTTGACACTGATCTCCTGATTTAATTAAAAAAGTTAATTCCATTTTTGATGATGCAGTTACATCAGATAAACACTAATATTGCATAAAGCGCTTTATTTTGATCCTGGGAACCTGAATTTCTTCATTCCAACAAGTAAGCAACACGGCTGTTTCCTGGAATATTAAATTGTGCGTGTTCATAGCTAAACTGTAAACACATCTGCTGATTCTAAAACTATGGATCAAGAATTTATTTATTTTTTGCAAATGCGACAGCTGGATTGCTGGGCTCGGGGGGGGTAAACTGACCTGCTGGAAATGCTTGAAACTAATCTGCACTCTTGGCATAAACCTGTATGAAGGAGTAGATTAAGTCTAAGGTGAGAAAGGGCTGCACTGGCCGTGGAAAGGAAGCTGTCCAAGATTCATACCTTCCTGAACAGTGTCTCTCACCCACTCCACAATGAACTGGTCAAACAGAGGAGGACTTTCAGTGCGAGACACAGGAAGTCATTCCGGCCTGTGGCCATACAACTCTGAGTTATTAGTCATTAAACTGATGCTGTTAATGTGCAATAAGTCGATAACGTGCAATACCCGGATCAACGTGCAATTCACTTGATTATTATGTCATTCTTTATAATTTACAATCTTAAAACTCATTACTATTCATTTAATGTCTGTCAGCAATACTGTGTAATGTTTACACTTATCTTTAGATTTACATTTACTTTGTATATAGGCTCTTATTATTTTATTATATCTCTCAGGCTCTTATCATATTTCTATTTTCCATTTTATTTTTACTTTTTACTATATGTATAAACCTTTTACATTCATTTCTATTCTGTATGTTTTGTTAGATATTGTATATAGGTACTATTCTTTAACATTGTGTGAGTGGAACAACTGTAGTGAACATTTAGAGAAGCCGTTCAACACTGACCTGCTCCCAGTAGAGTCAACAGTCGGCTCTGCTCCTGCAGAACTTTGTGGATCTGCTCAATCTGCCTCTGAACCACCTCATATGGAAGATCTGGTTCCTGCCAACAGACCAACTGTGAGAACTTGACCAATAAAAGAGGACAGTGACTTTCAGAGGCTTTACAATACTGCTACATTGGAACAGTATTGTACAAAATAAACCCTGATATTATTTCTATATAAAGGTCACAATCATTAACTAAAATAAATCCTCCTCTGGTACTACAAATAATACCATTTGTACAAAAAAAACAATGTATATGTTCAGCGGTCTCTTTTTGTGGATATACAAACAATGTATATGTACAAAGAGAAAGCATGTGCCAGTTTACACAGTAACCTAAATCTAATGTAAACACAATAACTGTGCTTTATTATCACAGCTGTAATATTATCCACACACGCCTACAGCAAATTAAACAGCAAAACTGTGGCATTTTATTTGTAGTCTTCACATCCTAAATGAAAACACATGCACATAGCTGGATTGTTGTTAAAAAAAATAACTGCTTCTGCTTCTTCTGCGGCTGATTTCTCCTGTATGAGCAGCACCAATAGCCAGCGTTTAAAACTATTTCCTTTCTATGTTCACACTCTATTGTAACTGCACCGTAAATACTGTAAGAAATAAGAACATTATAGGTAAAATAAAATAAAAAATGAGGTGTTTAAGATACAGATGTTTTCTTTAATCGATGACCTTTTGTGTAACGCAGATTACTTACTTGTTGTACGGGCTTTATGGCTTCAGCATCCAGGTTTGCAGCAGCTTGCTGGTTTTGCCCAATGACGTAAGGGTGACTGTTGCCTGCCATCGGTTCACCCTGAGGGAACAGCGGGTCCAGACGTCTGTCCCCTCGGTGCTCCACCCCACCGGCTCCAGACGTAGGAGAGACAGGTGCAGGAGACTGGTTTGAGTCTCTGCACATCCTCTGGTGCGCTCTGTCCACGGGTATTTCAGCAGACATCACTGGGTGATACTCACACAGCTTCCTTTATACTGAGCTTGTCTTCATCTGAACAGCTGCAACATTTATAGAAGTGGATTAATATAAAATGTCACAGTGAAATGAGAATGAAGTAAAAGGCTGAAATTATATTTGTTTGCATTTGAAACACTCAAAAGTTGGACAAAGTAATTGGAACTGTGAATATTTAGGCTTTATCAGACAAATTGAACAGTCCTACCTCCTCCTTTCACTGACCTTTTCTTTAACTCACTGGGTTTTCTCATATTGGGTTCTTTCTGAAACAGCTGAAACAGGAGTTTTCTGTCAATATATAAGTTAAGTTGTGATCAACGGACAGTTAAACGGTCAACTTTTTAGGGTTTTAATCAAGTGCCAATAGCTTAGACTGTGAGTAATGTGGTTGAATGTTACGTGTTCCTACATTTCGGAAACTTTATATGGGAAAATCAGTTGTTCCAATACAGATAAGTTGTTAGGACTCTAGGGGTTGATCTTGTTCAAGAAGACAGCCTTTGGTCATTCAGCTTCCTCTTCAAAAGTGGCGAGGAGGTGGACACTACAAACGTTAGAGACTCTGGAGTCGGATATCAACTCTGAGTCGATTTAAATAACCAAATAGTTTGAAGAGTGACAAATATTTCTTTAGCTGTAGCTGTAGGCCAGTAGGTCCTGTTCAAACCTCACACATGCATTCTGGGGGTAAAGGTCATTTAAAAAGGGGGTTGAACGGTGGGAAACAGGCTTTTTCTGTTGTTTAGTGTGTTTATATAAGTGGGTTGTTGTTGTATTAAGTACTGATTTGCAATATTCATCATTATTATTGGTTTTGACAATATAGTGCATATACAACATATGTGTAATATACTTTAAATAGCAGTAGTAGCACATGTGGACATACTGGTAGATGCAAGAAATGTGCTTTTACTCCCATTATTTCAAGATAGAAGGTTCATCTAGGGCTCAAACTGAAGCTTATTAATGTGGGAAGTTTTCTATATACAAGGGAGGCAGTAATATTCACCATAAAAGGGCCAGAAAATAGTCATTTTTGAAGAGATTTGTCATCTTTTTTGCTTTTTTTGGGTGATGTGTTAGGTGATACAGAATGGCATGAAGCACCAGAATCTTATTTTTGCCACTTCCTCCTTTGTTTCATGATACTCTCTACACATTTTCATACTTGTATGACTATTTATGAAATTGTAGCAGCTTAATATTTGCATTTTAGATCATTTTGCCAGAAACACGACCCCCCAAAAAAGGGGTTTTGGGGTCCTTCATGGGGGGTCGAGAGGACTTCTTGATTTTAAGGGGTGTAAGAAAAAAGAATTAAAACATGCACAGTGGGCCTAACGTTAAATCACAACTCTTTGTTCATTTCTGTGGAGAAAAGTTGATGTAAGTTGTCTGATAGAACAATGGGAAAGCACCAGGGACAAAAACAAAACACTGAAATTGTCGGAAAAGAATGAAAGAAATACATATTACAGACAGATATTGTACAAAAATCTACTCCAAATTCATCCAAATCCCAGTTTTACACAAACTTGCTGCAGTTCACTGTCTGAGTTCATTGTACAGTTTTGAATATAATGAAATAACCATAAAATATGTCACTTAAATCAGTTTATTAAGTAAAATAAAAAGGGTTGGGAACCGCTGCTGTAAAGAGTTAAACGTTTAATGACAGATAACATTTTATTGTGAGTTATTTTATGAAACATTTAAAGTGAAGTGAGTTTACCTTTGTTGAGTTACCGTTGAGGGAAGTTGACTGTTGCCACGGTTACTGGGCAGCGTCAACTGCGTCACAGCACGTGGTTTGTTTTGTTGTTGTTTTGTTTTTTTGCGTCACAGTTAAACAATGAAACGCTAAACGTAAACGTTTTATCACGTGGCAAACCCGCACTTTAACCCGCACTTTAACCCGCACTAATGTGAGGCTGGAAACGTTTTGAGCACAAAAGGTAACATACAAAAAAACTTCCGGTATGGCCCTTCAAAATAAAAGTAGTAACGCGTTTTAATTTGGAAAGAATTATTAGACTAATGATCAAATTCTGCAGTTTCCATCTTGGGAGCACAAACAATACAGTTATTGGCTTACTTCCCCTTATTACTCTGCAATTTAGTTTATTATTATTATTATTATTATTATTATTATTATTATTAATCTCTGTTTTCTGTTACACCAAAAAATAAATAAATAAATAAAAAATTTAAATATATGAGCAATTGGGTACTTAGCAAATTATACACAGGTCTTTTTTCAATCATTGATTAATTCAGTCATAAAGAAATAAAGCAGCATGGATTCAGATGTTTTGTTGAATGTTGTGAATTTTAGGTCCAGATAGATTTAAAGACAATGTCAAAGCAACACAGGCAAATGTCTGCAGCCCCCATTGGTGCATTATTAATACATCATTTGGTATGAACTCTCACCTTTCTGGTTTCCTGGTTTATGTTCCCTCAGTGGGCTTCGGCCGTGTGCTCATACCTCAGATAAACCACATGATGGCAGCATAACCATGTGTTTTAACAAGGGACAGACTCATGAGCAGGCCTAGAGTTAAATGGAGAGGGGGGGGATAAAAATGTTTGTGTAAAATGAAGGACAGTAATGATGTTAGCTGTGTTGTGTGTGTACAGATTTAGAAAGTGTCCTAAATAAACATGAATAACGATTCCCTGCACAATTCCGGTCACAAATCTTTGTCTCATTGGATTGAGGATCACGATCAGAGCAGTTGGCCAGAGGTCTGCAAATATTTGTCGGATTATTCTGATCTTTAAAACACACGCAGCAGGTTTCCGTTTATAAATGTCCAGGCACAATACCTGAGTGCTGGCACAGATACAGAAACAATGCTGTGACACCTGACTGAGATAGTATGTGTTAACTCATGTTTATAGGAGCTATCGGGACAAAGAAGTAAAGAGATTAAGAATGAACGAACTAGACATGCTCATTGCTGATTTAACTATATTAGTGTAAGTATGAGGCTTAACTGACCCTGACGAAATACAGTCAGCGAAGGAGATTACATTGTTTTCAACAAGTTCCAAAGTGCCTAAAAAAAGTGGACAGACATTACTCAAAGTGTCTAATAATTGGTTAAATAATTGTGTGACATCTTCTATGAAATCTGATCATTGTTCAACAATCATATCAAAAGTATTTGAGTTATTTCTCAGAGTTGAGAACACTTTGGTAAGAGGAAACCAGAAAGTTTTAAAGGACAAGTATAATGAAACCACATGGAGTTGTTTAACTTTTATTCTGACCAATCACAGGGCACTTTGGGTTATTACTGTTCTCTATACGACCACATACCCTGAAAAAACAACTGTGAGTGCGGTCGCAGTGATATATTTTGAGCCAATATTGCCCCTTTTATTAAAAAATGGGATCCAGTCCAGCTGGTGTCATCCTCATTCAATATGATGGATATACTGTATGGCGCAATCTCTCTCTGGCCACACGTTTATTATAGTGTACAGATGAAATGTGTTTTTTCCGTTACCAAAAAAACAACCTCGACAAAGATTAAAGGAGCAAAATGTGTTCGTTTGTTTTTTTACTTTTTACTTAAAACGAAATTGGACACATTTTAATTTATTTAAATGTTTGCACCAAAATCTCAGCCTCCACCAGCTTCTTTCCAAAAATAGTGGTCAGATTTGGCATCGAAAAGCCGGTTGAGGTCCTGCAGCCTGCATCGTGGAGGCGATCCAGCGCAGCGGAGATCCAAGATGGCGCTCTGCCATTTCCAAAGAGACTGATCTCTTCCCTCTCTTGCTTTTTTTTCACCCCCCCAACTCTTGTGATGGCGATGCCAAGCTTTGGAGGGCCTGGCACCGAACACCCTCTCCTCCTCCTGGTGTGTGTGTGTGTGTGTGTTTGTTTGCATGCTGTAGCATCAAAACACACAGATATACTGTACAAACACACATGCAGATTAACAGCGATGACAGATGAGTCACGGACTGGAACATTACTTCAGGCAAAGATCAGAGGAAGGAGGTCATCCAAAAAATCCTGCCCCCGAAAAAAACCCCGACATGCAACCCTGCGCCACAAAAGGGCAAACCCCGAACATATGAATGCATTTTTAATCAAACGATCTCCTGTTCACCTCGTCTGCTGCGAATTCAGCGAGAGAATACGAAGTTCAAAGCATCCAGGTGGTTAACAAAGAGAGAATCTTTTGATCTGCATTTGCAAACCCATGACATTAAGCTGACTTTGTAATTGTAGAATTCATAATTTATTAAATTCCGTGGTGCCTTCTCCGACCGGTATAAAGCGATCTGCGAGCTAAAAAGATATTGCCTTGGACTATTTAATGTTCCCATCGACACTGATATGCATAGTGCAGTGTGTATAGGTTTAAACAGGCCGGTACAAGTCAGGAAACAGAAGGGACACTGTATGATTTAAGAAGTTTTTATTGTGTTTAATTCCACTACAGCAACGTTTCTTTAACGGACCGCCTCAGAAAACATCAGGCTCTACAAGTCCCGCCATTATGACCCAGGTCAAAACAGCGTAGGCCGACTCAATTCAGATACACAGTTAATGCAAGAGGATGCATGGACGAATGCTTGTGCTACGTGCATTAACGCGACTACGTAGCAGGCCGATATTGAAATAAAAATATTACAGGAAAGGCAAAACTTACTGTCAATTACATTTCAGGCAACCTCACAGTTCAAGTATTTGCATTCCAAATGTTGTAGTATTTTTATAGTATGACATGTTCATTTTTGTTTAAGTGCTCTACAAACTTTTAAAAAGAAAACCCAAAGCAAACCCATCTTAAACAATCATCACTTATAAAGCAAACCGAGCAACAGAGACATTATTTTCAACAAAATAAAACTGCGTGTTTGTGCTGAGACTGTGTGGGAGTTTCACTAGATTTTATTCTGGTCATTCTACTAACCTCTCTCTCTCTCTCTCTCTCTCTCTCTCTCTCTCTCTCCCCCCTCTCTCTCTCTCTCTCTCTCTCTCTCTCTCTCTCTCTCTCTCCGGTGTTACATTATAGACACTTTATCTAACATATTAAAATTGTACTGCTTATGTCTGGGAGTATATTTTGTGTGAAGCCTTCTCACAATGCACAGAACCGCAATACACATACGTTTTGAGGCACTGGTATCTCCACTATTAGCAAAGAGAAAGATGTTCCTGTTACATCAGACAGAAATTTACATTTCAAAGCTTTCCCATTTATCAAAATTAGACTAAAGTAGAAAAGATATGAAAAAAAATTATCTACTTATTTGATGTTTATATATTTAAAACGTAAAGCTTTTTGAATCTGTAAGCATGTTATAAGTTTGCGTCCTTACTGGCTGTCATTGGCTATCTTATGCCTTGTTCTTGATTCCTATTGGACAGGAGACCCCTGTCCCTTTCAGACCACAGTATCCATCAGGGTTTTTACTCAGGTACTGTTGGTGGTAATCCTCGGCGTAGTAGAACGGCTTGGCTTCGGTTATTTCTGTTGTGATCGGACCGTAACCGTCCTCTGTCAGTACCTGAAAGAAGCAGAGACAAAGACACAAAGACACAAAGACACAAAGAGGAGTTATTGTGGTAGAAACAACGATAATGAAAGAAAAGAGAGACAATAAGATGAACAGTTCTGTGATCTCTTTGGGAATCACTTTTGGAGCAATAATATAGCACAAATATGTTTATAAGGAACAGAGAAAAAGAACAGAGTGCATGATGGGACCTGTAGTTTGAGCTTCTACGGTTTTTAAAACCTAAAAAGTAGCCTGTTTTTACCCCTAAATTTCGCATTTTAACTGTAAGAAAATTGAGATATCCTGGCTTTTTCTTTGATAACCAACATCTTGTCATGTTTATACCCCTTTATTTCTCTTCCTGAATCCTGTTGTTTGCCTGCATTGAACCAACTTCACCACAAAAACTATTTGACTTTCAAGTAAGGCCTCATTCCACAACGCACTTATGAGCATCTTGGAAACAAGAAGAAACGTGTGTTTGTGCGAAACACACGAGTTGCTCCAGGTAATGGTGAATAGATAGACACACACACACACACACACACACACACACACGCCTGCGCACACACACTCGCAGTAGAATCAGTTGATGATGACACCTTCTCCTCCTCGTGATAAAAATTACTCAACCAGATGGCGTGTGGATAAATTAAAAGACAAAGAGACACGGCGAGCATGAAAAGACACACACACACTTATGAAACTGCAATTCCTGGTGGAGAGGTGTTGTTGTGTGTTTTTTTAGCGCGCGTGTGTGTGTGTGTGTGTGTGTGTGTGTGTGTGTGTGTGTGTGTGTGTGCGCGTGTTATTTGATCATATCATGGAGGATGGAAGAGCCAAATTGGGTTCGACATTTACATGTTTAGTCTTTTATCTGAAAAGCGGCCGATCTTCCTCCTTACACGACAGCCAACCCTCTCTGCGCTGGAAAGAACACAAACACCTCTGATAGAAAACGGGAAGCTCTGAGTAGTCAGACATGTCTGCACACAAAAACACACACACACACACACACACACACACAATCATCATCAGTGTTTCTTAGCGTCAGACTTCCAGCCGTGATGAAGGTACTGTCATTACTGTTCCATATTTATATATTTGGTTAAAGTTGTTGTTTGTGTGGCTGAGGATTCAGGTTAAATATTTAAGGTACCAGTGTGCGGGATTTAGAGGCATCTAGCGGTTAAGTTTCAGACTGCAACTAATTGAACACAGCTCGCATCCCCATGTAGAGCCAGTGTTCGGTTTGTCTGTTCTGGGCTACTGTAGAAACATGGACGGCGATCTGTATTCAGCAGCAAAACTATCACTTTTTCTACTCTTTGCGCTACATTTCCCTGCAGGGGTTCAATAAAGGAACATCTTATCTTATAGCCTAAGTAAATGTTCCCTTCCTTCGCGCCTCCATCCAGTATTTTGTCCACTAGCCAGAGACCCAGAGGTCAGAGGGTCTAAGGGAGTTGACCTGCACCTCAAGCCCAGCAGAGTGCATCTCCTTTTAGACTGAAGGTTCCTGAAGCTTCTACGGGCAAATGCATTTATGCCTAATGGTGTCCTTTATACTAAAACAGTTTTACTAACATTACTTTTTCGCAAATCACAACATATCGCCTTGCTTACAGTATCACAATATATCGGCATATATTGAATCGTAACAGCAGATTCTTGCCAATAACACAGTCCTGTGGCTAATACAAACATTCAGAGTAACTGTTAATCTATAATTACTGTTGTGTATTTTACTCGTGTGGCTGTGTAACATTATGTTTGCAAGATTCATTACTGACTCGATGTGGACCTTTCACTTTCACCTGAAGGACAAGGTTGACTTATTTCACTGCTGGTCTGTACTTTGGTGAGTTCAGTTCAGTTCATTATACTAATTCAGTTTCACCTCTTCATATTAGTTCTAACTATTGTTTACAGTTTCAGCTTTCAACTTCTTCTCATTTGCAATCATTTAAACCTTTCATAGTTTCACAGTTTCCTCCTGTAAAGACTTCAAAGGCCGACTCCTGTCTGAAGCCGTTATTGGAAGTGTCTTTAGCTCTCTGAATAGCTGTGCAGCAACACCCATACTGAGGACAGAGAGTCATTATACAAAGCAGGATAGCTTATTGAAATACAGATGTAGCCCCAATACTTCACACTGTTATCTTCAATATCTCAGAAGGAAATAAGAAATGTTAAAGAGAACAACAAAAATATCATCAATGCGAGACTGTATGATTATACAAACTGTGCAAAACAATACAGAGACAGCAAAGAACAGCAGTAAAAAGTAGATGTAGTGGTATAAAAGTGTAATGAAAGCATTTTGCAGTTTAATGTCAAATGGTACAATTCCTGTTTTGAGTTGGAAAGAACTCCTCTGGGAAATACTAAAAAGTTCTGTTTATTTTTAGTCCAGAAAAAAACAATCAGACTTGCAGGCTAATTTCACACATTGTTGCCTCTAATAGTTAGTGAGAGGTAATTGTTTGAAAAAACATTTTAACTTCATTGACGTCAGCACTCGGAAGTTGTTAAAGAAGATGTCAGCAAACAAACCCGGAGGGTCTGTGATGCTTTTAGAACTGAAAATACCAAAGAGGCGAGAGACGCAAAAGATCTAACGTTGGCAAGATCAGCTTTTAATGGACAGTGTTTGCTCCCCGCTGTTTGATTCATCGCTTCCTGTACAGACACCACGATTTAATTTGAGTTAAGGGTGGAGGTACAACACAGCAGTTAGTCAGAATGTGGCTCTCTGTTGCACTTTATGATTCAGACTGAGGGGGAAAAGACGGATTTTTGCATACAGTAGGCATTTATATAGTACCTTTCATACAAAAAGGACTAAAAATAGTTCTTGTTAAATAAATAAAGTTACTGAAGTGCAGAAATAAACTGCCCCCCCCAAAAAAAACAGAGGCTTTTAGTCTTTAAACTATTTTTTGAGTGTTTGAGCAGACTTCAGCTGTTCTAGAAGTTTATTCCAGATACAATATAGAAACTAAAGGCTACATCAAACTAATGCCTTACAGCAAGAGATCGAGAGTTCGTAACAATCATTTAATGCTTTAAATCATACTTTTAAATAAGTATACTTTAAAATGAACTTTTTCAACACAGAAGTTGCCCGTGCTGTAGAAGAGAACCTGAGTAATGTGCTTTATAACCCAACATGCAGACATACTGCAAACTGCAAAGTTAAAGCATTCAGAAGTCGCTGAATTTTACTTTTTTTGTTTCATAGTTGGCAGCGAAAGAAGAAGTGGGAGTATCTGAGCTTCACAATGCAAAGTGAGGACAAAGCACATATTTTTTATTGTACCTGGAGTGCTATTTGTTTTGTTGTTGTTTTTTTGGAGATATCAGCAGTAGAGATATCTGCCTTCTCTTGAATATAATGGAACTAGATGGCACTCGCCTTGTGGTGCTCAAAAGCGCCACAAAAATACATTTGAAACTCAAGATAATCCACAGACCTTGTTCTGAGCAGGTTGATGGAGGAACTCAATTTCTTCCTACGTATCACAACGCAGAAGACAGCTTGCATCGACTCATGGAGGCTCGTGCTCATGTCAGCGCAGCATGTAAACATTAATGGCAGGGACATGATTTCTTGAAAGAGACATTGTTGTTAAGCTTTTTTAAATGTATTTATTTCACACTTAATGCACCAAATCCAGCCTGGTTTCAGACATGAAGACTAACTATATAAAAATAGACAATCTTCTTGCAAACTTAAGTTAGCCTTAATGAATCATTTCTTAATTCATTCTCTACATTTGACTCATCCTTCGTCCTAGGAGCAGTGGGCAGCTACAGTGCAGCATCCGGGGACCAATTCCAGATCTGAGCCAGTGCCTTGGTCGAGGGCAAGAAACCCACGCAAACACGGGGAGAACGTGCAAACGCCACACAGGAGAGAGCAGCCCCAGCCGGGATTCAAACCCAGGACCTTCTTAAGGGCACCAGTATTAAACTGAGACTGTTTCATAACCATTTCAAAACTCCATGTGGTATGTTATGTCTTCCACCACTGAGCATAATCCACTTCTCAACTGTTAATCAGTATATTTCAAACACTCAAGTTAATACTCACATATATATTTACTCTATAGTGATTTGTTAGAAAAACAACCATTGTTTAAAACATATTAAACATAAAGATCCATGTCAGAGGAAGTAAATTATTCGGCAGGAGTGGTTTGACAAATTTCTCTGGATGTTTAATACGTTCTTTTTCTGGGTGGCCACAGGAATCCACTGTAACTGCTGTAAATTCAACTTGGCTTCTGAAAAGCAACAATCTTTTCAGAGCCACCTTTCAAGCCTAAAGGGTCCCCAGAAAGAAGTGTACTATTCCTTTAAGATGATGAATATCAGCACGAAACAGTGGCTATCTGTGCTAAAAAAAAATATGGGCACTGACATCAGTCCAACACTATTTGTGATACCCAAAATGGCTGCATTTTCCATTATAGGCTCTGTTTTATGTAAAGCACTTTGAATTGCCTTGCTGTTCAAATGTGCCATACAAACAAACTTGCCTTGGCTCGCCTGTACTGGTCTAGGAGCCTCCTCAACCATCCTGCCGCCTGCTTTTTCAGTGTTTCAGTGCGTTTGTTTGGGCTGGTCCTGCTGCTGTGCTAGCAGCCTGCTATAAATGCATAATTCACATCCATTAATTTGCATGTCAGAGAAGTAGATTTCTCATTTGAAATGCAAATACCTTGACTGCTCTGGTAAAGCAGGGAAATGTGAACAATGCTGATAAGCACCCACGAGACAGAGAGAGGAATGAAAAATGGAAAAAAGGTGAAGCTGGCATGTTATAGAGGGATTTCATAGAGGAAAGAGGAGAGAGAGAGAAAGAAAAGAAAAGAAAGAGGAAAGAAAAACATCTGTTTTGTGTTTAGAAGTAGATATATGAATGTTCATGAAAAAAGAAAACGTAGCCGGAGTGTGTGTCGAGAGAGAGAGAGATGCCAGAACAATGAGCACACGCTGCTTTAGCACCCAATGCTTGCACCCACCGAGCGAGCACACATTATTACATAAAGCAAGCATGCAAGTACACACACACACACACACACACACACACACACACACACACACACAGTTACCACTTCCACCTGCCATTTTAGACGCAGTGCACACCCTAATGATGGGTAGGAGGCAAGAGAAGAAAAGGGAGGCTCCTTTCATGCTGCAGACAACCGCCAGCCGCCTGCAAGGTAATTTTCTGCAGTGCTGTTGTTGTACCTTACGCGCGCACAAACACACACACATATATACACACCAAATTCCCCAATCACTCTACGTGTGAACAATACAATCAAGCCAGGCGGCGTAGCGAACATAGTCGATACCCTGACACCAAATTAACCAGACTATTCTCTCTCTTTGTCCCCGCTCCTGGCCTAAAATGTCCCTCTCCTTCCGTCTGTGTATCACTTTTTCACTCTTCCATACATCTTTTATGAAAAAATGTGGCTGAAAAAAAAAGACAATATTTGAGTCAGAGGATCAGAGTGGATACTAATTTAAATTCAGGAAGTGTCTGGTAGGCGTTTCCTGGGAAAAACCTCTGTGCTATGATGCATTTTACATTTTTACAGTTTTGCTTGTAATGGCGGAGAGGAAGAAGGGGGTTGTTAGCATCAGCGGGCCATAGACAAAGAGAAGAAAGCTACCTTACAAAGACTTCATCAACAGCTCCACCCAAGCAAAAAACCATTAATATTTTAAAGATGGGGCTGTAAAAATGCATGCAAAGTCAATGTATGGAGGTGAATGCGGGGAAATCGTGCATCTACTCTCTGAATTATTCAAATCTCCTCGTCTCTCTTGGCATGAAAATGTTCAAATTCAAAGAAGCTTTATGCAGAACATCAGATACAGAGGATTTCCGTCCAAACATCTAGTATGGATATTAAAGAAAAACATAATCAAAACATAATCTGAACAAACCCCGACAGTCAGTGTATGCATGTGTGTGTGTGTGTGTGTGTGTGTGTGTGTGTGTGTGTTGGTTTTGCAACTAAAGCGATTTTTGTGGAGGACAGATTTAAGGCCCAGATGGTTTGGCATGGAGTGTGTTTGCTATAGGCCAACTGCTCACACACACACACACACACACACACACACACACACACACACACACACACACACACACACACACACACACCACAGATGGGAGAGGGTGGGGGAGACAATCTGGTGAGAAAAAAAATGAGAGAGGAAACAAAACCTAGATTGACAGAGAGATGTGGTGGTTAGAGGAAGATCATGTATCTATCAACTGTATCTTTCTATAGGATAGAAACCCCTACAGTTCAAGAAGAGAAAGAAATTGTGTGTATCTGTCCATCTATGATGTCACAACTACCTTCTAGACCAGGACACACACACACACAACACACACACACACACACACACACACACACACACACACACACACACACACACACACACACACACACAGCTACGTGAGAGACAACTCAGAAAGTCTCTCTGCATTAGGTAGATCACAAACGATGCTTTTCTATTACCAGTTATAGCAATTTAAGCTTCACTGAAAGGTATACAGTCCTTTTATTAACCAGGATAAAAGTCTAAAACATTTTCATTTCATATTGGAGAAAAAAACCTGCTATTCTCAGAGCTGCCAGCTAAAAATGGAAATATTGACCTCAGGATGATGAATTTAAAAGGTTTAATTCTCCAATGAGCAGCAACAAGCTAAGCAAACTCATGGCAGGTTGCATGGCATATTATAGATCTAATACATTATATATCTTATCATGAGGATTTTATGACTTTTAGGACTTATGTGTTTGAGTTTATCTTTATTTGTGAAGCATTTGGTAACATGGACTTTGAAAGTGTTCTATAAATGTATAAATGCTGCATATATCCTTAATCCATTTGTTGGTTGGTTGTGCACGTCCTCAGAAATTACTGCGACTCTGGTCTTTGTATATCTCCAGTTTAAAGGTGCGTTCAGACAAATTTCAGCACTGGACCATCTGTGTTTATCTGCTGCAAACAGCCAATGTAGTTGCACCAAATGTGCAGCTGTAAGCTAAGTGGTAATGAATGAAACGAGCTTCTTGGCAAACTGCTGTTTGGTTTTTGAAATATCTTGTGCATGATGCTGTGATACCTTTTGTCTTGTTGCCCTGATTCTGATTCTCTTCCGTCTGCATTGTGCTCTGTTGGATGTGGCACATTTCTGTTTCTCAGTAACATCTGAAAACTCCTTTTTTTAGACAGCGCACAGCTAATTCATCACAGTTCAACTCACAACAAGAGGGAACAAAATATTTATAAAAGAAATCTGCGAATCCGCAACCTCCCAAATCTGGTTTCCAGCTAAGCACACTTGCACAAGTCAACTACTTCTCCAGTTTATGTCCACTAAATGGGCTTTTCTGGGCCCTGAAACTAAATATAAATATAACAAGCTGCATGACATTTTTGTAATTTTGCAATTATTTCACCCTTAAGATACTTTTTGGAAACAACCTTCTGGTATTTCAAGCCTTGGGAATTGTTACTGTATGAGAATTTTAAGCTCCTTTCATGTCCCTTTACATGTTGGTCTTACAATACCTGGTAGATAGATAGATATTCCTTTATTTGTCACACAATGGGGAAATTCCAATGTAACAGCAGCAAAGTGGATAGAGAGATAAAACAGTATAGTGGTAGTATTTCCGTGTAACTTTCAATATGGCAGAAGTCTGAATTGAATGCCGTCAGACGAACGTAAAGATCACAGCAGCACATTGTTAAACATGAGAGAGAAATATAATCTTGCGAGTATATTCACGACTACGTCTATAATGGAATTTCCCCACCATGATATATTTATGTGAGTGTGAATACATTTGTATATTGTGACTGTGAAAGGATAAAAATAGTCTTCTTCATCTTCTATCATGACATTTTTAACGCACCGCTCCCAGGTGCCAAATATTGCACGAGCATCAGATCGTTCTGAATGAAACCGTAAGGAAACGTTAACAATAACAGAGCAACCTCCAGACACCACATATATTTGATAATGTACGTCTATAACCAAACCACACAGCCTGTTGTACTGTGGTACTTTTTGGTTGCTTCCATTCAGTGGGACACTCTAAAACTCCTCACTGTCCTCACTAACCCGCCTTAATTTGGTATTTCACTATTCACTAAAAAACTAAAATACAATGTTAAACCTCTTTCCTACCACAAATTCTAGCGCACTACATATATAAATAGCAGTAAGAAAGGAGAAAGTCAAAAGTTTAACTGGCTATGCTGAATTTAAGGGTGTGCTGCAGCCCCCTCAGCAGCCCTACCTCCCACCTCCATGTTAGGATATTCTTTGTTTCTCTGTTTATTTCATCCTTCCTGTTTCACAAATGGAATTTTCTTTTCTTTAATTGGCAGCTATAAATTAAAACTGAGGCCATCGCTAAAGTCATTAAGGAGAAAACTGCAATAACGCTCTCTAGTTGCAAATCCACTGAAGTGCTTGAACCCAGGAACCAGGGAATCAGCTAGTGTTTCCATGAGATCATAAATACAGAGTTTGATTTGTTCAGAGGCTGAGACTGAGACTGAGATGGAGGTAGAACGAGTAAAAGAGAGAGAGAGAGAGAGAGAGACTTTAATCCTGCTAAAAAGAAACAAGGTTTTATACAGAAAAAGGAGCAGTGAACAAGAGGACGAATAAGAGAGAAAAAGGGGGGGACTCTAATGAAGACCAGACTACACTAGAATAGAAAAGAAAAGAATAGAGTAACCCTCCTCCTCCTCGTCAGTTTCCATGGCAACAAGCCCTGTTGGTGGGATAGTGGTGCAGAAGTCTCAGCAGGAGAGAGTTCAGCAGAGGGAGCATGTGAACATCGTGTGTGTGTGTGTGTGTGTGTGTGTGTGTGTGTGTACTTTAAAAGCATATGGGCATTTATGGCAAATGTTACACACACACACACATATACAGTTTCATTATATTTCAGTATTCATCTGTCATCTGTGTTTCTGAGACAGACTGAAAGAGAAGAAAGATGGGTGGCAGAGGGGGATGCTGGGAAATGGAGTCCGAGAGAAAAGACTGGATGGAAGAGAAAGATTACATGGAGGGATGGAAAGAGAGAGAGAGAGAGAGAGAGAGAGAGAGAGAGAGAGAGAGAGAGAGAGAGAGAGAGGAGATTCGACAATGATAGAATGATGAATAGATGTGTGTGTGTACCTTCTGGTATTGATCTTTGGAGGCCAAAGCTTCCTCGAGATGCTGCTTTGTGTAGGTGTAGATGGCGGAGCGGTATGTCGTCCCAATATCGTTCCCCTGTCGCATCCCTGAGACACACACACACACACACACACACACACACACACACACACACAAAAATGTGAATGTTTCAGCTGACGTGAGGAGCCTTCGTCTTCGGTTCTTGGCAGAGGCGACATCACATCATCTGAAAACAACAGCTGACAGCATTTCCAAAAATATAACTTGTCTGTCTTGGCAGAAGTGAACGCTGTTTTTTTGACTGTGAACTGATCATTCCATCACATATCCTTTCATCATTTCAATGTCAGCTCGTCAGCCTGTCAACCACAATGTTTGGTTAGCTCAAAGGTTTGAGCCACTTTGAGCGGCGTGGCTCTAGAGAAGGCAATGTATGTCAGTCAATCTGTCGTTTGCACACTTAGTTTTGTTACAGACATTTATGCCCCCCAGAGTTTAAATCCTGATGACCTTGATCAACCTCCTACTTTTGATCTTGCGCGACTGACATGTCCGATTTTCACATTTGAGTTCATGACAGGATACGACTGAAACCCATTAGCCTCACCTGTGCGTGCTCACACTGGCCTGCTAACACATTTGTAACATTAAAAATTACAGTTAGATAATAAACCAAAACAAGTTTACATTGTTGGGTTGGAGGGTTACTTTAAAAAGTGTAATCTGATACAGTCACTAATTATCTGATCCAAGTATCCCAATATTAAAGTGACGTAACTTTATCAGTTTCCACTTTTGGATGACCAAATATGCAAATAAAGACACAAACCTTTAACATTTTCTATAAGACAACAGAACAATGTTACCTTAGAAAAGAAAAGCATTTTTATCATCAAGCATGTGTCCTCAGCTCATTTTTAAAGAACATTTTCATTAAGCAAATTAAGGCAACAGACCATTTTCATAGCTGGAAGGCGGAACTTGAACTGTACTGTGAAATTGTTCCCCTTTTCTGCTGCAAAGATACACCGATCAGCCGAACCATCATGGCCACTGACAGGTGAAGTGAATAACACTGATTATCTCGTTACCATGGCACCTGTCAGTGGGTGGGATATATAAGGCAGCAAGTGAACATTTTGTCCTCACAGTTGATGTGTTAGAGGAGCAGGGAAAAATGGGCAAGCGTAAGGATTTGAGCGACTTTGACAAGGGCCAAATTGTGATGGCAAGACTGCTGGGTCAGAGCATCTCCAAAACCGCAGCTCTTGTGGGGTGTTCCCGGTCTGCAGTGGTCGGTATCTATCAAATGTGGTCCAAGGAAGGAAAAGCGGTGAACCGGAGACAGGGTCACGGGCGACCGAGGCTCATTGATGCACACGGGGAGAGAAGGCTGGCCTGTGTGGTCCGATCCAACAGACGAGCTACTGTAGCTCAAATTGCAGAAAAAGTGAATGCTGGTTCTGATAGAAAGGTGTCAGAACACACGGTGCATCGCACTTTGTTGCGTTTGGGGCTGCGTGGCCGTAGACCAGTCACGGTGCCCATGCTGGCCCGAGTCCACTGCCAAAAGCGCCTACAATGGGCACACGAGCATCAGAACTGGACCACGGAGCAATGGAAGAAGGTGGCCTGGTCTGATGAATCATGTTTTCTTTTACACTACGTGGATGGCCGGGTGCGTGTGCGCCGCTTACCTGGACCAGGATGCACTATGGGAAGAATTCAAGCCGGCAAAAACAGTGTGATGCTCTGGGCGATGTTCTGCTGGGAAACCTTGGGTCCTGCAATTCATGTGGATGCTTTGACGTGCACCACCTACCTGAGCACTGTTGCAGACCACGTACACTCCTTTATGGAAACGGTGTTCCCTGATGGCAGCGGCCTCTTTCAGCAGGATAATGTGCCGTGCCACAAAGCAAAAATGGTTCAGGAGTGGTTCGTGGAACACAACAACGAGTTCAAGGTGTTGACCTGGCCTCCAGATTCCCCTGATCTCAATCCAATGGAGCATCTGTGGGACGTGTTGGACAAACAAGTCCGATCCATGGAGGCCCCACCTAACAACTTACAGGACTTAAAGGATCTGCTGCTAACGTCTTGGTGCCAGATACCACAGCACACCTTCAGAGGTCTAGTGGAGTCAATGCCTCAGCGGGTCACGGCTGTTTTGGCGGCGAACGGGGAACCTACGCAATATTAGGCGACAGTGTAATGTTATGGCTGATCGGTGTAAAATAATGGTCCACCCAGTGAAAGCTGAAATATTATCTATGATTTCACTGTAAGTGTTATAATGTGTGCTCACTGTGCATGTGCATGGTAGTATAATGTTCTTTATTTTTCATGTATTTTAAAGTTGAAAAGCTGCTATTTATCCCATTTTTTACTAAATGTAACTGTAATCTGTAGCTGTAATGGACAGTTACACTTGTTTTTGTATCGTGATTACGTAACTCTGTTACATGTAATCCGTTTCTCCACAAGCTGGCATGTGTGTATGCTAAAGTTAATATGTTAACTAAATGTGACCATGTTAAAATGCTATCGTTAGCTTCTTAACACATAAAAACATAGGAAATCTAGCAGTGATAAATTTAAGGAAAACACCAAAAGGCTTCAAGAAAGAAGGTGAAACATCTTCAAGAATCTAAAGCACTAATAAACAACAACCTGGGTGACTAAGAACCTTCACAAACAACGACAAAATGAAATGTTATTTGCTAAACTGTCAGCATATGTTGTTTCTAACCATACTGAATGTACTGCACAGTAGTACTTTATTTATACAGGGGACATTGTTGTGCAGCAGTTGTAATACAAAGTAGAAGATAGTGCTATAGAGCATAGGTAGCATAGCAATAGACTTTTAGTCTTGTTGTCCCCTAAAGGTACACTGCAATAAAACACATGAGATGACTCAAGATATTTATTATTTATCATAGTGAAAGTAGTAGCAAGAATTTGGTGAGGTTGCCACTGTAACGCTGTTCATCTGCCATCCAAATCAGTATTATTGTTGGTGCTCTTTAATATAATTTCCTGGTTAAAATCAGAGAAAAAAATAAGCCAAAGAGAAAATATAGTTTCATCCAGTCTGAGGAATAAATGTGGCAAAAAACATCAGACAGACTGATAGTCTTCCCTGTATCAAGCACCCTTTTCATTCTATTTATCAATAAAAACAAACTTAGCTCTATCCTTTAGGGGTTCAGTTGTGAGTGTGTCTGTGGCTGAGATACCTTGAGTCGGGTTATGGCTTTCCCAGAAAACTTTGAGCAGGTTGGCAAAGCTGATCTTCTCTGGATGGAAGACGACTCTCACCACCTCGTTGTGGCCGGTCCTTCCTGCAAAATTCAACATCTGTGAGTTCACGTGTGTTTGGAGTCTGAACAGAGGTAGAAAACACTGTTATCGCACTCAACCCAGGCTGTGAGTTTAAAGGACGGGGGCGAGGTTTGTTGGTTTGTTTACACCACTAGCATAGGCGCTAACATGGGAGAATGAGCCTCCGAGACCAACGGCGGCCAGGTGATTTACAGCGGCTCGGACCAGGACTCCAACTCTGGTGATGGCGAAGAAATAGCGGATTCAGGCGGGACCTGGATGAATCGGGAAGCGGGGCGTGTTTGTAGCCAGTTAGTTAGTCAGTAACTCTTAATGTTATACATCATCTATCATATCGATTAGTCCGTATTTGTTTTTGTGAAGTTGTGTGATGTTGAAAATAAATGAACCAAATGTTCAGTCTCCTTGCTGGTTGTTCCGACACAATGGATTTAACTAACAACTACAAGTCGACAAGGAAAATCTTTAGCTGGGAGCTGTCATATAACAACTGCTGATGAAGACTGTGAAAGCTCTGGAACAAGTGAGCATATGGACCTTGAAGCTGAGCTTCCCCCCCCCCAAAGGTCAAAACCTAAAATACTAAGTAGAGACTCATCGAATGTACAACTAAAGACAAAACACAGGTATTGTCCTTGAAAAGGAGCTCCTATTAGTCCAAAGCTGATTATAATGTTCAACCATAACAAACGATCAGTCCTGCAGACAGACAGATAGCAGCTGGTGTTGGTAATGAGTGTGACCCATTACGCTGCACCTCATCTTCCTCCCGTCTCTCATTCTACCTCCACTCCTATCTCTCTCTCTTATTGCTTTTTTAATATCAGGAGTTATGGATTCCTACGGTAGATACCAGCGAACAGAGACAAAGCAGCGGTCGATATTAAATTAATGCCTCGGCAGGCCAATCTCGCAGGAATAAATTCATCTCGGACATGAAATAAAGTAGTGTTTAGAACCAGAGCTGAGAATGAAGCTGCAGAGAGTTGTTGTCCACGTAATGTAGATTTAACTGTATAATAAGCTTACTTTCTCATTATGTCAATAATTCAACGCAAACAACTGACCGCGTTTGATAGTTAACCATATAAGAGCAAAGACAGTGACTTCTAAAGAAACAATAGCAGATATAAGTATTTATTACATTATATATAAAAAGATACTGAACTACACTTTTATTTGTACCTTACTTGGAGTTTTATTAACCTTGTTTTCCTCATTTAAAACATTATTCATTGATTATTTTTTAGCTGTACAACAAGCTGTAAACACAACTTGACATATTATCTCCTTATAAAGCCAATATAACTAATGTGTTAGCAGCAGCCGTTGCTTATTTACACACACAGACATTGAGAAACATTATCATTCGTTAGGAGTCGTGTTTCTGGCCACCTGATGAACATAAGTCCAATATTCACTCTCCTTTTAGCTCTGTTTTTGGACTCCACCAACTCCAGAAGGAAATATTTCACACTTCATCGACTAAATGCGCAACGGTGTTCACCAGTGTGGAGGCGTCAATACATGCGACCTCCTTTCACATTACACGTTGTCATCCAGCTGTGAAGTCGCAGAGTGAAACCATTTGAATAAAGCTCAGACTTCCAAGTGTGTAGGAGAAACTACGGTGGCCACGTAAATACGCAATTATTGTGATTATACACAAATGAAAACATACCTATGAATATTATATTCAGTTTCTGCCAATAGATCCTCATAAATGTTACACACTGGACAATATAAAATGTTAACAGCTTTAACAAAAGAGTGTTCCTATAACCACTCATAAAAGAACATTTTCTTCTGGTCAGCACCAAATAAAAAGTACCCAGCTCTAACATTAGCAGTAGAGCATTTCAGCACATTATTAAATCACATCCTTAATTTTCCCTTTAACCATCACACCCAACATCCTGCCACTGTCAGCTCCTAGGAAGTTATAAAAACTCCTCCCTTCAAATCTTTCAAAGTTACAACATAACTTGAAATAATGACCTTTCACCTTTATGACATTATTTTATCTGGTTAATATTTAGTTGGTTTTGTTTAATGGATTGTTTTGCAGTGCATTTATAATAGATTATTATGTTTAATAATGCCTGAAGAAGGATAAATTGGTTTAATTTATTGATTAAATCCTCTGTTAAAAGTGAGTGTTCTTATTTGTAATATTTTCTTTGTGATATTCCCTTTTTATGTTGTATGTTTACCCCTCACCAGATGTTCTACGCCACCACTATTGTAGTTTTTCAGCTATTAAAAAGTAAAAGTAAACATACATTTCTTTGACTGCAGGGGAATAAAGCTTTGAAAACAATTCAACATAGTGTGAGAGACAAGAACTGCAAATGAGAAGAATCATGAAGTGTGTGGGAGTGTTTTTTTAAATTTGGTAGGACAGGTAGATATTTTTCAAAAACAAAAAAAGTAAAAAAAAAGTAAATTTAATCAGCACAATGTGAACCTACGCTGATGCGACTCTAAATATTTAACCAACAATGAATATGCAAATCAATCGATGTTTCTTTTTTGTCTCTCCTGAAGATGGAAAGGTGAGTGGAGCACTTCATTCAGCCACGTGCCGTCTTTCAGTGCTCCGCCAAGGTACCGCGCTAATTAAAAAAAACACACATCGAGCACTTCAAACCAGGTTCAAATCCAGTCGCTGCTTCATTAGCAGGCTGAAGTATGCAAATAAAGTGATATAATAAAGGAATATGACGACAAACAAATGTGTATTACAACAACTCCCATTCACAAAATATTCAGAATAATAATAATAATATAAATGTAAACCTCAAGACTGTTGGTCTTATTACAATTAAAGATTAAGGTAACTTTGAAAAGATCACATAAGTATGTGTATAAAAACCCTCAACCTGGAGTCATAGTCCTCCTTCGCTCACAATACTCCTCACCATATGAATCACACACACAACCTGTGTCCTCAAGCATCTCAAATCTATTCATGAGTTTTTTTACTTACATTCGCCAAATCGAGAGCAAGAGCAAGAAAACGGGCCCGCTGGATGCTTCCTGGATGCAATGTGTGCATGTTCTGCAACTGCGAGAGTTTTTAATATCAGTATCATTTAGCCAATAAATGAGTTTATAAATGGCAATCACAAGAGTTATGAGAGACTCTCTGTTTGGACAATTATTGGCTGGATTGGCATGAAATTTTGTAGAGGCGTTCATGGTCCGCAGAGCATAGAACCGACTGACTTTGGGGATCTCCTCATTTTTCCTATAGCGCCACCATGAGTTCAACATTTGTGGAATTTTTATTATTTATACTATTTATTCTACTGACCTCTAAACAGTTCATCCAGATTGTTGCAGTCTAAAATGCCTGATTTAAAACTGCGAACATTGTTGTCATTAAAAATAAAGAGAATACAATTGCTATGGCTCAACGTTTTGCGAAGGGAACTGCTGTAATTAATGAAACTCACAATTATTGGTCTGCAAGGGACCCTTCAGTAACTGGATGGCAATCTTATATGGATGGGAATCTTAGCTTTATTCAAATTGTACATATAAGTTCGACACTTGGAAAGACAACAGCCAGAAATAGAGAAAAAACAGACCATTGAAAAGTAGAAAATTATACACTTCGTGGGCCAGCTTGCCTTCAAACGTGCAGACTTTAGGGAGACGCCACCGCAGTGATGGTGACTTGTTTACTTCGGGTACTTCCCAGGATTTGTATATAAGATGGTGAACAGTGCTAAACATCAGCATGTTAGCACGTCGACCCTTAGACTTGTTACAATACCTTCAGTCCTTATTAGCTCATCTTTTTCTGATACCACTATCGTTGAATTTGCTGTGTTTTATCCAATGATATTATCTCACTGTACAGCTGTGCACCAACATGCATAGTGAAGACAGAAAATATAAATTAATCAACTTCTCTTTTCCGGCTGTTTGACAGTTATTCATTTATGTTGAGTGTCTAGAAAAACTAAAACTAGAGTTAGAAAGAAAAAGAGACAGGTGGCGATGCAGGTCTAATGATGAGGATTCACTCTGTACCGGCTGGCTGGAGGAATCACTCGGAGGTCTGGACACACATCACACAGAAATACACAAACACACACACAAACACACACACACACACAAACACAGTCGGCTCTGAGTGGTCAGGCATCAATAGCAGCCTTATCCATGCCCCGGTATAATAGGGCCTGGGGGAAATTATTCACTCTACTGTTTATGTGTGTCTTGTTTTCCACAATCTATTGACTCTCAGCAGACAAACACACTGCCCATTACACTGTATGTGTTTGTGTGTGTGTGTGTGTGTGTGTGTGTGTGTGTGTGTGTGTATGTGTGTATCGGTATGCAGAAGCTACCTGTGCAGACTTCCTTGTAGGTGGGGTTGGATGTGTACCCTCCCGAGTAGCCCACTTGGGTGGAATAAACCCCATTTTGCATCCACAACTTCCTCTCCGCTCCCCAGAAACAGCCCATACCTTTAAGAAAAAAAGACATCACAGCTATGATTAACAGCAGCAGCAGCAGCCTTTAACGTCCCAAGACAACAAGAAGAGATAAGGCCTGGTCACACTATGCATCACAGTATTTACTTTAGCCTCAGAGCTGCAACAGTTGGTCAATTTAATTATTTTTCAGAGAAATATGGCAAACGTTCTCTGGTTCCAGCTTCTAAAATGTGAGGTTTTGCCCTTTTTCTTTGTCACATATGACTGCAAACTGAACATATTAAGGTTTTAGGCTTTAGGTTAGTCGGGAAAAACAAGCAATCTGAAGACATCGCCGTGGACTCAAAGATATTTGGAATCGCATTTTTTCCCTTTTAAAAGACTAAACGATCATTCAATGAACCGAGGAACTAATTTGCAGATTAACTGATGATAGAAATGAATCTTTAGTTGCAGCCCTTCTTAAAAAAGACTAAACGATTACACATTCGGAGTAATGAACCTATCAGAAAGGCTGTACTACGACGGCAGTCTGCATCTACTCCAGTGAGCGGAGCTGTGTGTTGAAGGGATCGTAGCGGCCATTAAAGAAGTTGCATCACAATCTAATGATCTATTTCTATGACGAAAATCATGCCAGTGAAAACGTCCAAAGTATTAGCCTGCGGGATTTCACTCAATGGATTTGAGTCTGTACGGATCAACTATTGCACCACTGCTCTGCAATGGTTATAGTAACCCAACCAAGTGGTTTCCAGTCAGCTTGTTAGCTTCTATTCAATTTAATGGCGGTTTACAAAAGTGTAAAAACAATGTGACCAACTCTTGCTGGAGTTAACAAAATCCCCTGACTGAGCTCAACGATTTAAACATTGTGTAGCAGCCCTGCAGAGATATTTCAGCACCATGGAGAGTGCCCCAGGCTACAGCTAATACAAGTTATATTCAATGTGTGTATATATGTTAATAATTATAGTATTGTATGTATGAACTTGACAAAATGTACAGCAAAATATGGATTTGGCTCAATTGGTTTGAAGCTATAATTTGTAACATTTCAGCATTAAATGGTCTATAAACACTAGACCTATGTTTATTTTCTTGTTTTAAGCCACATTTTTTACAATACACTTTTTAGATCTTGTAGTTTTCAACTGTATAATTTATGTTAACGGATGAAGGATTTTAGTTATCAGACGAACATGCTGAGTTAACGTTAGCAGCGGCTCGGCTCACTGCCCCTCCGGGACGTCCGAACAGCGCCGGAGAAACAGTGATTTTTAAGGTGAAATGTTTTTTTAATCAGAGGATACTTACCGAACATGACCATCTCAGTCCCCTCTGGGAAAGGTGGAACAGTCTTGTTGCCGTTCACATCATGTTTGGCTGCGGGAGACAGTGAGACAGAGACAGAATGAGGCTTTGAACATTAAAATAACAAGATCAAACATAAAATGGTGTGTAGATGGCAAATATAAGCACCTGAGCTTCTTTTTGATTACTGTGTACTCAAACTGGAAGGCACTGAAATGATTCCCAAACAACCATATGTACAATATATTTCACATGAAAGACTTCACCAAAAAACACAAATCTAAGTACTGAATTTCCCTCACGCACACACGCGCACACACACACACACACACACACACACACACACACACACACACACACACACACACACACACACACACACACACACACACACACACACACAGTGACCCACTTTAATAGTGGCGAGCAGCTCTGCTTAATTTCATACGAGCTGCATTCACTCCAATCAACACAGAGCCAGAGGTGCATGAGGACCCATTTGAGGCCACCCAGCCACCTGGCTGAGCTGGAGGCTGTGTGTGTGTGTGTGTGTGTGTGTGTGTGTGTGTGTGTGTGTGTGTGTGTGTGTGTGTGTGTGTACAGATGGCTTGCTGTACAATGCTGTGGGGGGAAGGAGATGGATTAAAATAAATGGGATGGGGTAGAATGAGAATGAACCCAACATCTGGATCGCCCCTCCTTACGCCATCCCCCTTCTTTACACACACACACACACACACACAAACTTCATGCAATGATGCATAATTGGTGTGTGGGGCAGCATGCCTATAGACAAAAGCAGGCAGATGGATACTGCCAACCAATCAGCAAACACACTCACACACACACCAAAGCGTGATTCGTGAGGAGGACTTCAACGTGACAATCAGTATAGATTATTCTAGACTCTCCATTTACGACTCAGATCGTTTTAAATTTGTGTACACACATCATCCGAATCTCTGTGAGACATCCTTGTTTGTCTGATTACATGAGCAGCCTTTCATCAAGTGTCTGAAGACTTCTGTCAGACACATTCTTCCTCTATATTCGGAGGGAGGAAGGCTTGGAGCCGCTCCATTTTCTATCTTGTTTGGGTGTAGGGGAGGAAAAGGGCTGCAGCTCCTCACCTCCAGTCTCTATACAGTCTCTACTGCTAATTTAGCTTCACATCATGCAGTATTCCAGTACTGTCACATAGATCCACACAAAGGATGCTTCCAGCTCACTGCATTTGGATAAAAAGAGATATTAAATCAGCCTACTCCTTTAATGTTGGTTGATGAAATAAGGGAGGAAACCAGTCAAATAACATAAAAAGAGAAAGAAAGACACTTTCCATTATATTAAATTGTCTTTAAATAGAGGAATCACATCATCATAATACAAAAAAATACCCCTAAAATTAACCTGGAATTCCTGGGTGATATTTTGCACGAAACTGATCGAATTTGAGGCTCCTGAAAATCACTTGGCCTCGTTCCAAAAAACATCAGCCTTCGAGAACTTGTACCATGATTTCAAAATGAAGATTTAAGATCCTGCATCTTAACACTGCTACAGATCTAATCTTTCCTCCTCCTCCTCCTTCCTCCTCCTCCCACATTATCCTCTGTGTGTGTTAGTAATGGCTGCCTTCAGGGACCAGCGAAGGCATGTTCATTACTGGCTACAGACACACACACACACACACACACACACACACACACACACACACACAAACACACACACACACAAAACACACACACACATAGACGCACACACATACACTGAGAGATAAACAATTTAAATGTAAATGTCAGTGGGGGAAAGACAATACGTCCAGACAGAATACTAATGAGTCTAACAGCTCTGTGTGTGTGTGTGTGTGTGTGTGTGTGTGTGTGTGTGTGTGCATGTGCTTGTGTTCATGCATGTGTGTGGAGAGCATTATTAAGTATAAAACAAAAGCTGGAAGCAGAAGATGCAGATCAGCTGTGTGTTACCTATCTCTTAATGTACCTCTAAAGACATGTATGCTGTGAAATGTACACGCCCGCCTTAGATAATAACTATTATCATAGACTGTGAACACACACACACACACACACACACACACACACACACACACACACACACACACACACACACACACACACACACACACACCTGTGTAGTTATTTCTGGGAAGCTCAGACGATGATCTGATGAAACCACAATCTTTTCATCGATATTTACTGGTGATTTTGTAATTGTTCTAAGGAGCTGCTTTCCTGAACAAGACTTGATGTTTGCTCTGCTCACGTGTGTTTAAGTTCCCACAGAAACTGATGCAGCACGAGCACAGAGTTTGGATTTGTTCTGCCACTGGAAAATCACAAACTACAGTACCTGTGCAGGATTTGTGGTGTAGACCTGTGCTGCTACTGACCATACAAACTGTTATTTTATGTATGGCTGGTATATTATTTTAATGGGCTTTTAAAGCAACATTATGTAACTTTTCTACCTGAAAACAACAACTTTAAACACTGAGTTGTAATAGAGTGAATGCAGCCTCTGTCATTCCCCCTCTGCACCCTGTACACCTGTTCTTGCACTATGTAAGTTTTGGCTCCGGGTCACACACCAGCAACTGTGTCACTGGATCAGATTTTATGGAGAAAATGTTTTCTGGTTTTCCCTCTGATGTCCTCCGGCTGCTCTGCCTTCAACTCTCTGTGATTTACAGAGTTTCCTGATGGACACTGAAGTAGCTGCTGCACAAATAAGCTGCTGTTAGCTTGTTAGCTTAGCCTTACTGCCCTGGGACTGGGTGTGCAGAGAGCCGGGGCAATTTTGGAGGTTACAGGGCGAGCAGGGTCCAAAGCAGGACAGCTGGGAAAAGGAAGTTTTCAGTCCTCGGGACAGGCTGGGAAGGGGGATGCTGACTGGGAATGACGCCCAGCGTTATGCCAGAGCAGACCCAGGGTGGGCAATGTAGTTTAATGGTGCCACATCTGGAGGATGGAGGATGGAGCTAGAACCGGGGGATGATTAACTTAGCTTAGCATACAGACTGGAAGCAGAGGGAAACAGCTAGCCTCTGTCAGAGTTAAAACATCCCCTTCATCTGCACGTGTAAAGCTCACTGACTAACACATTGTATCTGATTTGTTTAATCCATATACAACCAAGAGTCATAAGCACCATTAGGCGTGAATTTAGCCTCTTTTGCACCCTTTGCACTTTTTGCACATGCATTTTGCTTTCCAAGTTTCAAGCTTCCAGAGCTGCAATTAGTAAATAAAGTAAATATACTATAAAATAAAAATAGCCTAATAACCACAAGAGGCCAAGACGACAGATATATAATTATATAATTTCGCGAACAAAGAAAGAGATAGAAAATAAACACCTTTTCAAAAACATTCATTAATATTCTACAGTTATCTTTTTATGGAGACACACACACACACACACACACACACACACACACATTCTGTATATACAGAGGCATTTTTCTAAGAGAGTAATTATTCGATGTGGCACTCCTTTGAAATGCCTGTTCTCGTGGTCGCCTTTATCTCTCTTGGAATGATAACAACACTTCTAGTTGATTAATTGAATTCATATACTAGTGTAAGGTCGAATGCAACAGTGTGTGTGTGTGTGTGTGTGTGTGTGTGTGTGTATCTGTGTGTGAGAGAGACTCAAGATTATGGGTTTATTGTATTTTCGCAGCATTGCTTAACCTTGCATTAACGCTCTTATCTGAGCAGACTGAAGAAACAAATATATTCAGGCTGGGCATCTAAAAATACACACGTCGTTTCTCACAATGCACAACTGACACTCGTGTTGTTATTTAAACAGAAGGAAGAGGAGTGCAGGTTGCTTTCGGTCCTTGTTTCCATGAGCAGAATTAATTTTTATTTCAACTATATAAAAGCCGTTTCTGACTGTTTGTACTAGCAACAAATTTTCTTTTATTTGGCAGTAAAGAGGAGAGAAAGAGGTTAGAAAACACTTCACATCAAACAGCTAGCCACTTCATTTCAGTACGCGTGTGTGTGTGTGTGTGTGTGTGTGTGTGTGTGTGTGTGTGTGTGTGTGTGTGTGTGTGCGTGTGTGTGTGTGTACAGCTGTGTGAATGTGTGACAGTAACCAGTGTGCCTCCCAGTCTCTTCTACAGCTCCGTAAATCCTGTCACAATAATAAGCCTGATCACAGAACAGGCCTTTATCCATGGCGACATCTGTGACACACACACACACACACACACACACACACACACACACACACACACACACACACACACACACACACACACTCTCCATTAGTGCTGCTCTATTTCAGCTCAGGCCCTACATGTGTGTGAAGGCAGGCATTGCTGCTCCAGAATCAGCCAATCAGAACTCTGTTTTATCTTCGTGTCCTTTCATCACTTTTTTATGTTCTGGAGTGAAACCACAGAATAACATAAAATAAAACAGGTCAGCCTTTAATGTATTGTTGTATAATGACAACATACAGTACATGTATCATTATAAGGATTTCACTTTTATGAATTAGCATCCTATGGACCCATTAAAATTAGATACATTATGATGTAAAGAGGTGAGTTTCACCACATTTTGCCTTTACAAGATGAACCAGAAGTACGGTTACGTCATCCTGCACACAGAGCTGACTGTGAAATGCTGAGTCAGGCTCCTGCGTCAGTCTTTCTGTAGCTCTTTTATCTTTTACTTCTTTCTTGACTTTTCTTCTTCCTTCCATTGTTCACCAGAAACATAATGAAACCCATTCTGGCTGCAGCGAAAAACAACCTCAAATTATATCAACACTGCAACCAATTCTTACTTTTCCTTTACGCCTTTATTTAGATAGCTGACAGAAGCAGGGATGGACATAAGTACTCGAGTACTCCTCGGCCAATGTACACAAATGTGAAAACATTAAATAGTGATAGATACTCTTATAGACACACACTCGAAGCAGTATTGTTGCATCACTTCCAGCTCCGATTGCTAAAGCACACGATAAAGTAAGCTTCAAAAACAAGTGTAGCAACGCCTGTAAACACGTTTGGCAGCTTTTTGTCTCTTTTTGTAGAGTTACAACGATATATGAGATCCCTTTGAATGTACCTTCAGTGCTCAGGGATTCAGTGTATATTAATATATGTAAGTATTTATAATAACAATGTGTACAGTAAGGAAAAATATTGTTAAGTTCTATTTTTCTGATTCTAATGTGAGATGTTTTTTTATCTGGTGTTTTAATCTGTTTATGTTCTGTGTGGAGTCTTTTGAAGTATACAGGTCAAGTTGGCTGCAGACGAAAAAGTAAACCAGCCACAGTTTGTTTTTCTTCACGCAGGCTGCAGAAAGTTAGGATAACAGCAGCTGCATTTTTTGCTTGGGTTTTCATTTCGGGACTCTACTCTTACACTAGATTTAGTTTTTTTTGCGAGTGCTCCAGGTCTAATAATTTAACACAAGTATACTGTAATATAAGTGAGGGGAGACAGAGGAGGTCATAAAGGTCTCTGGCTGTACTCAGTTACATTACGATGATCACTGGTAGTACGTTAGTATAAAAACATCCATATAGCATGAGTAAAAAAACGCAGCTGAAAGGCCTCCTGTCGACACCCACAATGGTTATTTTCATTATTAATCAATCTGTTGGCAACTTTTTTCAAAGAATCGATAAATTGTTTAAGTTATCCTTTATGTAATGTATGACGTTCATAGACATGTAATTATAAACCCAATGATATATGTGTTAACTGCTAATGTGAAATGGTGAATATCTTAAACAACTAGAACTGCTGCACCATATATCTGCGGCTCTGTTGAGCTGTAATAAACACTAATGCAAGCATGCTAACATTCTTACAACCACAGTCAGTTTTAGGGTATTTGGATTAAAAAAAAACACATTAGCCTGGCGCTAAGGGCTCAAACTGGGGGATGTTTGTCAAGATTAGATCCAAAGTGGGGGATTGGTGCTGTGGCTGTAATATGCTACTACATGTATCTCATAAAATCACCACCCCCCCGTTTCTCTCTCAAATTAAAAGACCAGACCTGGGTCTCGACAACGCTGCCCTGGCCCCTGGAAAGACGCTACAACCTGGCCTGAACGTCCAGGGCTCCCCTCCTTTCTCCTCCCCCTGGAGCTCCAGACCTGACAGTGATAAATGAAACACTGCAGCTAATGTCTGGCTAGGGGATATTGGAGAGTCTACACACACACACACACACACACACAGAGAAAAGATTGCCTCAACTGCTCTGCAATTAAATCTACAAAGTAACCTCCCCCCGCCCTCTCCTCCTCCTGTGTGTGTCTCTCTCTCTCTCTCTCTCTCTGATTGCCTGGTTTCTTCATCGTCCTCCTTCTTCCCTCTTTTCCTTATCATCCTCCCTTTACATCTCCCTCCTCCACCCGTGTCTCTCTCTCTTTTCCACATATTTTCTCCCCGCTACAGCGTTTCTCCTTCTGTCTGAGCCTCTCAATCAGCTACTCTGATTGCCACCATCGTTTTTATTACTGCCCATCATTACAACCATCAGTGTTATCCTTATTGTTCTGCTGCTGACAGCCTTCTGTGCGTGTCTCCCAACGACACAAGACAGCTCACGGAAGTCGTCTACTTGCTTAAATTATTCATTTTTTTATTTATTTAGTGTTTGTTAGAGAAACAAACTGCTTCATGGGCTTCAATGGGCTTCAGACACAATGGTTGTTGTCCAGGAGATGCTTCTCCTTCCAGTATGTAAATGTGATGGACGTAATCCTAGAAACACTTAACCTCAAAAATGATGACGGTTGTACATTGTATTGGATTGCCTGACATTAGAAGGCAGGGTCCCCCCCGGAAAGCAGAGGCATTAAGCTGACATTAAAGTCCAGATGAGATGAAAAATGTCTTTTTAATGTCTTATTATACCCGTTTAACAATGTATGGCACAAAATGTACAAAATGTCTTCGTATTTTTATATAAAAATCCAATCGAAGTGCTTTTGTAACTAATTTTAACTGATAAAATCATGACATTCACTCGTCAGTCGATCTTCATCCAAACACTGCAACTTTTCCTAAAAAATTTGAGTTTAAGAGTTTAAATGCTGAGCCACACGTCTCCAAACTACAAGTGATTTTGTTCTCACTGGAACAAGCTGTCACCGTTACTTTGAGCCTGTGAAATCCTGGAGGGACGGTCACGTGATCAATTACTAGAAAGCAGCATCGCCTCTGTCATTAACGATGATTATTGGAAACGTTCGTGTAGGTTCATTGATATCCTTACCAAATAGAAAACATTTTTTCACGTTTTTGTCGCTGTGGACAAACACTCAAACCAGAAATCATTGGAATGAATTATTAAGACGTGTACCAACATTCAGACATGCTTCAGACACAATAGCCAAGGTTGTTGTGGAGGAAGATGCTTCCCCTCCGTATGTAAATGTGATGGATGTAACCTTAGAAACACTCCAAAATAACGGTTGTATATTGTATTGTGTCGTTGTACAACATTGTCTACATTTCTCCTTTAATTAGTGCTTGCAGGAATTGAAGCATGTAGGAGGATTATTTGGTAACTCAGAGCCAATAAAAGTGTTACAACATCTCCTCTTTTCCCTTAAGATTCAAGGTTTGCGAATGCAAACTGGCAGCTAGAAAACACAGCGTGAAACAGGGTTTCTATTTTCTTGGTCACCGAGTGCATATGCCATCGTATTATTGAATTATCCACCGCACTGCACCTTCTGCACCTCCTGCACCTTGTTTCTCGTTTTGTCCTCCTTTTCTTCAGCTTCTCTAAACCTTTGAAACGCTTGATTGACAGCTGTGTGTAATTAGAGTGGTGGTTGGGGTTAATAAGTCACCACAGGCTCATTGTGTGTGTGTGTGTGTGTGTGTGTGTGTGTGTGTGTGTGTGTGTGTGTGAGCTCGGCTCGATCGATCACTCAGAGCCATTAGTAGTGAGAGTGTGTGTGTGTGTGGTGTAGGATGGTGGTGGGTGGGGGGCAAGAAATAGTACTTAATGCACTTTGCACTTAAAGTATGGTGGACAGATTAGATCCTTTCAGACAAGGAATCTGTCAAATTGCTGGGCACATCTATATATTAAAGTAATGGACTTTTTTTCATTCACACATACTGTGTACTGCAAGAGGTGGAAGATGTTGATATTGACTGATACACTCATGAGATATTTGGCACACCAGATTAGTCCTATTTAACAAAATGATGGAAGAGGTTTGTTTACTGCAACATGTATACAGGCTTTTATTAACATCAATACACTTATCATGATATGATGAGAAGACTGCTCTTCATCAGCACTGCTATCTCTTCCCCTTGTAAAAAGAAAAACAAATGGCTCCTGTGTTTAAGCCATGGCCTCTAGCCAGCACTTAAGCACTGCCAGTGATGAAATACTGCAGTGTTTACATGTACAAGTACAGAAAGATTAAAAAAAATCTGCACTGGATCTAAAGCAATTATTTTTCACTCCGAGTTAGAGTTAAATCTGACAAAAATGAGAAACTCAGAGAGACTGCAACTAACAGTTATTCTCATTATCAATTGATCTGTCAATCATTTTCTCTCCTTTTAAATTAGCTGTTTGGTCCATAAAATGTCAGAAAAGGGTGAAAAAGCCCAATGTGATGTTCCTGAAATGTCTTGTTTTGTTTCAGAACCCAAAGATATTCTAGTTTACTGCCAAAACAACCATCAAATATTCATATTTAAGAAGCTAAAATCAGAGAATTTGAATATTTTGTTCTTCAAAATAGTTGGTGATTCATTTAATAGTTGACAACCTTTTTGATGGATCAACTAATCGTTCAGCACCTCCAGTCTATCTTCTGCAAAACTGGCACAGACACAACCAGTTAGTATAATAATATAATAACACAAATTACAGCTTATAGCTGATTCTGAAGGCAGTTTTAGATTAAAATGATCACAAAAAGTAGATTTTAACTGCAGAATGAGTCTGATTAATCTACTTTTGGGCCTTTAAAAGCAGTGGTTCTCAAACTTTCTTCCTTAATGTTCCCCCTTTAAAATGATTTTTCAGATTTTGGCAGAAAAGAAATGCCTCATATAAAGAGGTAGAATACAGCAGTGTGCCATCGATGGCTGGTCTATTAAGAAAAAACACTTAAATGCTTCATTTCAAATGTTCAGAGTCACTAAATTCCTGGCAGACCAATTGTTTGTCATCATGCAGTTACTTGACAGCCTTGTTGCTGCATTGAACTGTGTGTTTCTGATAAGCTGCACTGAGGAAGCTCACTTTGTTATTGTCAAGCAACTGCAGTGAAATGTGGTTTCTCGAACTTACATTTAAATTTTTTACTTATCATAATATAAGTATTTTAGGAATTATGCTTGACTGATTCTTTTAAATTAACCCTTAAAAAACTATCTCAAGTACCCCTACAGCACCCAAAAGTACCCCTAGGGTCACCCCCATTTGAAGAACACTGCTTTAGAGGGCAGGAGACCGAAGCTGCACATATTAGCAACACTTACATGTCATTTATTCGCATGAACTTGGCATACCTGTCTGCTGTTTGGCTTCAGATTCAACTGATTTCCTCACCTGCCTCCCTATCCATGACCACCAAACTCTCTTCTGATTGGTCCAGACATCTGTCATCACTGTCAAACACCCCTTCTACACTTCACATTATCTTTCATTATCTGTTTTTAGTGACTGAACCAGTAAAACATCACAAATATTGAATCTCTCAGCCTCTCTCTCTCTTTCTATGTCCCTCCATCTTTTAATCTCTCTTCCTCTCTTCCTCTCTCTGTGTTGATCTATAGGTCTCCCTCATCTGCGATGTGTCTCACGTCCTCCCCTTAAACGCCCGTCACTTTGCCTGTCAAGGTTATCGGGCCAGCGTGTAAACAACAGAGAGCTCTGCTGATGGGATCGCACGCACACACACATTCATTCGCTGGAATCCCTCTGTGTTGTCGTGGTAACAGATGACAAAAGTAGATGGATTGAAAAAGGGCCAGGCCTGAACCCGGTAACACCGCAGACTCACTTAACAAGAGGTACAAGAAGACGAGATGGGAAGACTGATACAGGTTTCATCACCGGCTTCACCTGGATTCACCGGATCTGTGTGTCTGATAAACAACACGGCCTAAAGTAGGTGTTGAACCTGGCTGCAGGGATTTGTAACCAGAGGAGCTTTAATGAGGTCCAACACTGATGTTGGATGACGTTCCAGTTCATCCCAAAAGGGGAGTAAGTCCAACGTGGGGTTTTCCCAGTTATTTGGGGAGCATAGTTGCTGTTTTTTTTGCAGCTCTATTCTTGAATAGTACAGACTGGAACTTCTTTAGACATTTAATGTAGCTAAGAGCAACAGTGATACACTGGTCTTCTATGCGACATTTACCACAAACATATGTAATAATGGAAAATTGGACAGCTGCTTAATGAACCTTGAGGTGAGATTGTTTTTGTCAACACTACTGTACTGGCTGCATGCTACACAACCAGTCTGGACTTGGGATTGGGCGTGTTGTTGGCAGAAGTATCAGTTTCATGAGTTTTTGAAATGTTATGTTAGTTTTAGGTGAACAAGAGTAGAGTTCACCTCAAACTCAACCTTTATTATTTCAGTTTTCCATTCTTAGAAATCAATCATTCTTATATCTATCAACGGATTAATCCTTGACTGATGAGTCTAAAGTAGTGTTATTTATTTATTGAAAAAACACTTTTAAGAGGCTGTAACAAAGCAAATGTAGGATTATCAAATCTCTTCTTCATTTCCCCACTAGATTTAATTTAATTTAGTGTTCACCGTGGTCCACTCCCACTTTTTCTCTGCTTCTGAGGATGCAAGAACACTTGAAAACATGAACACAGTTACTTTATTTTAAAAGCTTAAGCTCAGTAACTGTAACTTGGACTGCAGCTGGAGCTGCTGTTGGCTGTTCATACAGAGTGAATCAAAACAGCTGTCCAAAAAGGGTTTTTGGATTCAACTGAGTTGCAGCTTTCATCTCACAGTGTGTGGTGCCAAGAAAACAACTTTTTATTTTTTAAGTAAACTTGATATTCTGAAATTAAAGTCGTATTAGCATAATATCACCCCTGATATTTATGTCAACCTCAAAGAATCTCTGCAAATATTCCCTGTTAAAAAACGCCACTTTCCAACAACAGCAGGCTGCAATAATAATGATTTACACCTGCTAATTAAAAGCCCAGCTGCTGGATGTCTGAACGCGTCTGCATTAAGCTGTGATGAGGATGACATTAACTTCTTCATTAGGCTTTTGTTTTTACTTTTCTCCATCTGTGTGTGTGTGTGTGTGTGTGTGTGTGTGTGTGTGTGTGTGTGTGTGTGTGTGTGTGTGTGTGTGTGTGTGTGTGGGGTGCGGAGCGGGATGGGGGTTTACAAGGTGGAGTAAAATGTTAGGGATATGTCAACTAGGAGTGGTACTGCTCAGATAACATATATGAGTGAAAAGTATTCAGCTGTTAGCCTCCGAAACCAAACACAAAGTCAAACTGTCCACTTCTGTACAATATATGAATCTTACCAGGCTAATGTAATGAGGGATAATTAGAGGGACAAGAGGCCAATCAGGACTCTTTGTTACTTCTCTGTGAGTTGGATCTCAAAGTTGCACACTGGTATTATAATCAAAGAGAAGTGTTACCAAGTATGTAGTACGACTAAACTGTAAAGCAGGAGCCAAAAGAGATTCATTAAAAAGAGATGAAAACTATAAACTATGCACTTAAAACACCTCAACTGTATTAAATTAACTACTGAAAAAGTGGTACATTTCAGGCTCTATGAGAACTTTTGATACCACTCAGCCTGATGTAGTCACAAAAACACAGTAATTATTATTACAGGCACCCATGGCTTTTAAATTAATGTCTACTGTTTATGTGCATTCATTTGAAAACACTACTTACATTGTACTTTCTATTTTGTTAGTTTTTAATTACTTTTTTGGCGCCCCTACTTTGTATTTTAATGCTTCATTACTGAATCTTATATAAGTAAAATCACCAACAACACAAGTTCAGATAGTTTGGGAATCTGATGTTGAACAAAACAGTGGTTAAATTTTGATAAAAGATAGATTGTAGATCTTTTTTCAGGCAAAAGTGCCAAGGTTCCTGCTTCTCTAATTAGAAGATTTAATGGTTTTTCCTGGTCATATATGATAGTAAACACAATATGTTTGGGTTTGAAGAAAGCACATTTGAATCTGTGAACTGTGATCATTACTTGTGTGTCTAGAATCCAGACTGTTAATAAAGTTACATGGCTGAAGTATTTTCAAGTAGAAAACTATTTAATTATACTTTTAGTTAGTTTCAGTCTCACCGGTTATCAAATCTAGACTGATACTCTGAACTCATATTTATGATCCTGTGATCTATGATCTACAATCAAAAGCTCCACAATAGGCCCTTTCAATCAACTTTTTAGCCAACAGAGAACTCCTTAAAGAATGACTCAACACCCCCTGGAAATCATGTTTTTGCTGACCTTTGACCTTGGTGCAGAGGTGTACAGGTGCACTCCAACACCCTGTAATATCACAGACTGTGAGAGTCGGCGCTGGAAACACAGAGAGTTCGCTGGAGCTTCGACAAAGTCACCAGAAGCACATTAACGGCCGTTTGTAAAAGTTTCTGCGTGGCACCTGTGTTGGTTCAGAGTGGCAGGCCACAGTCTGTAGAGTGAAGACGTTGGTTTTATAGGAGCCACCACAAACGTTACCTGCCACCAGATCAGCCAACATTACATTTTTATAGCACAATATTAAGACTCTAAATACTTGGACCTGAATAATCAGCAACACTTATAAATACCCATATACATCGGTTCTTAAAGAGCTCATAGTACCCTATTACCCCTCTAGAACACTACGTTCTCTGAATGCTGGGCTACTTGTGGTTCCTATAGTCTCTAAAAGTAGAACAGGAGCCAGAGCCTTCAGTTACCAAGCTCCTCTCCTGTGGAACCAGCTTCCAGTTGTGGTTCTGGAGGCAGACACCCTCTCCACATTTAAGAGTAGGCTTAAGACGTTCCTCTTTGATAAAGCTTATAGTTAGGGCTGGATCAGGTGAGTCCTGAACCATCCCTTAGTTATGCTGCTATAGGCCTAGACTAGCGGGGGATTTCCCATGGTGCACTGAGCTCCTCCCTTCCTCTCTCTTTCTGCACTCATTCATGTTCCATTAATGCATGTTACTAACTTCACTTCTTCCCCGGAGTTCTTGTGCTTTCTCGTCTCGCAGGTTCTTGTCGATCCTGGTGGAGCCTCCTGCTATGGTCCTGCTAGATTGCCATTGCCAATACTGTTGTTGCTGTGCACCTGTCTGTCTGTCTCTCTCTCGCTCTCTCTGCCTCTCTCTCTCTCTCTCTCTCTCTCTCTCTCTCACCCCAACTGGTCGAGACAGACGACCACCCACCTAGAGCCGGAGGATCTGTCCTAGGTTTCTGCCTTTTAACAGGCAGTTTTTCCTTGCCCTTGTCGCCAAGGTCTTGCTCATGGTGGTACTGTTGGGTCTCTGTAATTAATGTTTTAAAGAGTTCAGTCTAGACCTGCTCTATTTGAAAAGTGTCCTGAGATAACTTCTGTTATGAATTGGCACTATACAAATAAAATTGAATTGAATTGAATTTTTTTGCAGGTTTTGGGGTTTAGTTACTCTTTAGGTCACTCTTTAGGATACTTTCACATCAGGGACCCTGATACGAAAGTATCTGGATACGAGTACACTTGACCCCAAGTCCTTTGATTAGTGTGAACGCTGTGTACCGTACCCGGGCACAGATCAACAATCCACTGGAAAAGGTGGTCTTGAGTAGAGTTCACGGGTACAGTTCGCATCAGGTGTGAAAGCAACCGTACCAAAACACAGAAATTGACTGCTAAGTGACATAATAACTATCGTATGTCTTCTCTACACCGTAGCAACAACATAAGCAAATGTTGCGTAGATGACGACTTGAGTGTACTCAGGTACGCAACAACATTACTAATGTGAAAGCTGAGCGGTTAGGGAAGGAAATTGTACTCAGGCACAGTATGAAGAAACCCTTAAAGTGGAAATCTGACCATCTGCAATTCAATATCAAGATCATGTAATATGCTTAAAAGCTCCAGAATATCTACTAAATGGACCTTGATTTAGTAGCTCTAGAGACTAAATTACCTTGTTTCCAACATCAGGAATGAACTTTCAGTCCCGTTTATCATCCCATTCACACAGATCTGAATCTAAAATCCAAAAGCAGCCAATTCTATATCAACAAAGTCAACTGCATGAAGATATTCAAGAGGTCAAACAATATGGAAACACCAGCTTTGGTCTTTAGTTAAGGCTTCTGGCCCGGCTTGGGCTTCTGGTCACTTTCAAGACAACAACAATTCATCACATAAACAAAAGAACATGGCAGACACACGCAGCGTTTTAACTCGTGGTTCAAGATTTCGCTCTTATACATGACATTAAACATCATTTTCACCCAAAACACTTCAATCCAACAGATCTGGTCAAAGATGCTTCAAAGCCAAACAAGCATTCATACACAAACCTCCTGCTTGGCGTGGGGTTGGCCTTCCTCTGGCTACTAGTAGACTCTCTGAAGTCAAACATCCGCCCTTGTCCGGTTCAGAGATGTTGTTTGGCTTTTTTGGAAAAAAATACCAATTCGACATACGCTACCTCGTTGCCATTAACACGTACAGTTCGGCTTAACGGCTATTGTGGTCGAGTTACACTTTGTCCCCGAAAACCTGGTCGTGTCCGATGGCTCCAATATCGCTCAAAAAGAAAAGAATCGTTTGTTTTGGTTGGTTTTTTTTTGGTTTCCGTAGCCCTTTCAGAAGCTGAGTTTTCAGTCGTTTTGAAAGTACTTTTTCTCTCTCTCGTCTTTTCGGAGCCGAGGCAGAGCTCGTCCCCATCCACCACCAGCACCACCACAACCACCACAACCACCACGCCTGGACATTTCTTGATTTCCTCTGGCGCTACAGCCCTGAGCCAGACAGACAAAGGAGGGGAAGCCCTGCCAAGTCTCTCCACTGCAGGCATGGCTTTTCCTTTCCTCTCTGCTCCCTCGCTCTTTCTTCGTCTCTCTCGATTTGTGGCAGCGTTCCCGAGAAGCTTTGGCGATGCTCCAGCATGTCTGCCACCACGTCTGAACCCTTCCATCCATCCATCCATCCATCCCAATCGTCCTTTCGCGGTGGACCCCCGTCCTCCTAACCCCTCCACTCCCACATCCTCCTTCCCCTGTCCAACCCCCTTCAATCCCCCCCCCCCCACCCCGATTAAAAAATACTAAATTTAAAAGACTAATTTAAAATCACTCAAACTCTGTACTCCTCCCATCTTCCCATTTCTGTCTGTCTCTTTAACACTAAACCCAAATACCACCGAGTCAATACATCTCCTCCACACAACCTTTACACTTACTACTTATTTCTGTCATCTTTCTCTGTTTAATGTTAAAGGGTAGTGTGGTAGTGTGTGTGTGTGTGTGTGTGTGTGTGTGTGTGTGTGTTTGTTGTGTCTTTTGTTCAGTGCCAGTGCAGATCTATTCATCATGTGCCAAAGACTCAGCGCCCTCACTTGTAGTGAAGAGGGGGCAGATTGGTGCCAACTGCCCCTGACTGCCAACTTAGTGCTGCTGTCGGCCTGTTTGTACACACAGAAAACTCTCTATCTCACAAACACACACACATTACACGCAGTTTAGTTTGAGCCATTGACACGTTAGGGTGACAATTATCCTTTAGAATAAATAAATAAATCAACAGATGTATGGATAATACTGGAGCTGCTGATGTTTATCGTCAGTATCCTTATTAGATGTCTTTAAATTAGGGGCAAAGCAAATAATTCAGTATTATCTTTATAGACTTTAAGAGAAAATGTTGGGTTTTTTACATTATTTACAATGTTTAACAATATTCTTCTCTCAAAATTAGTGATTCTGAGCTTATTATAATAAAAACAAAGAAAATAAGCTATGGAAAATGTTTGTTTTTTGCGTGTTTTCTGATGTAACACAGTTATGCATTTAATTATTGCTTTAAATATTACTTTTGATTTGTTTTATGTGATTATGCATGCATTTTTACATGTTCACATCAGACTACTCGAGGCGGCTGTATGATCGCAGAGATGGCTACATTAGAAATTAGGGCTCCACAATTAATAGAAATATGAATGTTATTGCATTCTGTTGATAAAGGTAAGATAAGATAAGATATTCCTTTATTTATCCTTAGGAGAAATTCAGGTTGACACAGCAGCAATAGGGCACAGTAGTGCAAAAACAGAGAACAAAGAATATCACAATAAAAATACTACTAATATTATTAATATTAGAAGATATAAACTATTAATTAAAGTATATACACTATGCATTGTTCAAGTAGGACATGGAGTGCAAAATATAAGCAGAAAATTAAACTAAACTAAACATAAACTACTAAACTACTAAAGTGGAAATTAAATATAAATAGTGCAAAAGGCTTGTGCATTGTAGGTAGGAGTTTTAAAATTAATTAATTTAATTGTTTTACAAATCTTCTTATAAAAACATTTCACATTATCATGAATTTAATAGTTTTCTTTAGTAAAAAATTTAATTTGTGATGCAAAAATGCACAAATCTTGAATCACAATTGCAAAATCTGTCAACATAATCACAATATGATGTTTTCACTATATCATGCAGCCCTATTTAAAGTACTGTGCATCAACAATAGTCACTATAACCATTTAATTTAGGTTTAATTTCATTGAGCAATTCAGCATTTTCTTGGTTTTCAGGCACGTAAGTCTTAATAAGTCATATATATATAAATATTATAAGTTGGAAAGTCTTAATGCTTGAATTTGCACATTGTTTATATATCAGATACTTAAACTCTCTGCTATAATCTGACTACCTTAGAGTCAGTTACCATTACGGGCTTCCCAGCGTAACACCTGCATGTTTGTGTTGACTCAAAAACAGGTCACACAGGTACGCACTGACAGTTGACACGGATACAAAAAGTAAACTGCACAAAAACATCACAACCGTCAAAACAAAGTTAACTTTTAACAAAGATTTTAGGCGACAAAAAAAGCCAAATAAATGGATCCTGTGATGAGATTATTTTGTGAACTGAGGAAGACAGTGAGACACGATCAAAAGCTCCAGAACAGCTACCGAGCGGAGCCTGTGGTGAGGTTCGGTTTGTGAAGGTTAAAGTAATCTGCAGCTCTAATTATGGCTGCAGCGATCGATCCACTATGCCGTTCGGGTATCAGCAGGGTATTGATCGATCCATATCAAATACAGTTCCTTTGTTAATGCGATTGTGAACGCCACAGACTTTATCTGGATCTGTAGTTAACAGCAGTGGACTAATGAATGTCGTAGCCGCAGCAGCAAGAGGAGATAAAGGCAGTGGAAAAGGAAAAAGTTGTATTTCTTTTAAGTGAGTTGTGTATTTTTGTCTTTCTGGTTCTCATATATTTAAAATGTGGTATTTTTGAGATTCAGTATTCATACAGCAGCAGCTCATCCGTACTGCTACCAGCAGCTGACACCAGCTCAGTTCACCGTTACTTAATATAGCTTGATTACGTCAGAGGAGGAATGTAACTAAGTACTTTTACTCAAGCGCTTAAGTACCACTTTGAGTTACTTGTGCTTGACTTTCTTCTTTTCAGGCTTCTTACAATTCATTTTATTTTACAAAATTAAGATGTGTGGCATAACAAAACATACGAAGAGCTTATGAAATATGAGTAGTCACTAGTACAGTGGAAACAATTAATTGATTAATCAATTAATTGACTGACAGAATCATCTGATAATTCCTTTTAATTGTTTCACTTACTTAACTAATTTATGTTTTTTTAATGTTTGGACTGTTGAACAAGCACTTTCAGTTATGGTTGTGATGGCATTTCTCACTTTTTTTGCAGACTTTATACAAACCAAACAATTAATTGATTATTGGAGTAAATAATCAGCTGATTAATCCATAATAATAATAATAATAATAATAATAGTTGCCATACTGCACAAAATAGCTAAAAATCAACTCAAACTCAGCCAACTACAACTGTAAAACCCCTCTTTTACATGAATGCATGAGTAATAATAATCCAATAATACAGAATATTACTATAATATATACTTTCACTGCTTAAACTAATCGATTACATTCAGCTGACAGAGTATTACAGTGTTGGTGCTTTACGTAACACTTCCTCTAGTTGTTTCCGTCTTTAAAACTGAACCTGTTCCCATAAAGAAACACAACAAACAACCAGAAACACCGAAAAATAAAAAATTAAATAAAAAAACCAGCAGCTTCAAAAGTTTACCCACCGGAGCTAACGTTAGCACGCTAACGCCGTTAGCCTTACCGGAGACTTTGATGGTGTCGGTCCGGCCGGGCAGCGCGGTCTCGGGAGTGGGCATCTGGGCTTTGGAGGCCATCTCTCCCATCCTACTGTTGACAAAATGACGCCAAACCAGACGGAGCCTGGAGGAGGAGACCATTGATTGAACCTCCAACACAAAGACAACCTGCCGCTAGCTCCGTTAGCCACTGTTAGCTTGCTACATAACAGCAGCTTACCTAACGTCAACACAGGGGCTTGTGTAATGTCGACTTTTTACTCTTTTAATTCCTCTTTCCGCTGTTTAATTGACATCACATGTGCGCCGAATTTAGCAGATGGCCTTGTTGTCTCTCCAGTTTGTTAATAATACAGTTTTAAGATGCGTGCCTTTACTAATAAGTACAATAATACTAATTTGTTTGATTTTATGAATGGGGTTTGGTGTAGTTGCAAACTATCTCAGCAGTTGTGCTGCAAGATAACTCCAGACATGTTTCAACTGTACACAAGTACTGGAAAAACTGGACATTTAGAGAGTAGTTTTCCAGTGATAAAAACTTGTAAGTTGATAAAAAATGACCAGAAATTCTAGAAATAATGTTGTTCTGGAAAATTATAGGACAGTTTGTGAGCAACAACTATCCTGTATAATCAAGAAAAACTCCTGGAAAGTGTTTTTTTTCTTAACAAGAGTGTGAAACCTGTGTGCAGAAAACACCTCAGCTTTATTTCTGTTAATGTGTCACTGTTATTTTATTACACTGGTCCTACCAGTGGCGGTTTTTAACTGGACTGCCCTTTACACTGGGACAGGTGGTTCTTGCTCTGAGCTTTTAGTATCATTTACAGAAAGTTTTACTAAAAATAACATTTGTTATTGTTAAGTGATATGTTGGGTTCAAGTGCTGTTGGGTAAGTCAGGTATCTGGGACTGTATTGGCCTGTTGTGGGGACCAAACAATAAATTAAGATACATAAACAGAAGGAGCTGCAGTGCTGCAACTTGGGTTAAATCTGTATTGTTTATGTTCTATTAAAGTCATAGTAAAGTGACACATTCACCTTTCTAAATGTGGAATATTGGTTAATCTATTTAATTTTAAAGCCCTACATGGAATATTATACAGAGATTGTTTGTTGTATGACAATAATTTCATTATAATCGTATTATTATAACTTAAACAGCTTAAATAGCGCCCTATTATTTGACTTATTTGTCACAGGGAGTATTTTAATGCACTAAAAACACTAGAAATGTTCCAGGTTATGAAATAAAGTGGAGTGAACTTTACACACACAGCAACACGGACAGAAGTGGATGGAAAAAAACCCAGATTATGTCAGCTGTCATGTCCTAACTTGTGATTTTGGCATCGTGTTTGACGTAATCAACACCCAAGTTCTCCTATTTCCCTCTGCTTTTTGTGGCTTTTCTGTTGGCAACCACACGTCCTTCTATAGATCAACTTTACTCTTAACTGTTACACCTTTAATATCGCTTAAATTATTAATGTAGATGTAAATGTAGGAGAAAAAGGGCTTTAATCAGGGATATTAATGCATATATTCTGTTTCTATTCTATTATATAGATGTTTAAACCAAAAACAACACATAATATTAAATCAAATTAAATCAAATCACCTCTTTGTAATGCAGGTTAACTATAAAGTTCATTGTTATTGAATTAAAACAACTTTTGGGCCGTGTGGGTAAAACCTCTGTGTTACTTTAATGTCCGTCTCTACAGTAGGACATCTGAACACTCACAAAATAAGTGATACACTCTCACTGTCTTCCATCATATCACTCCGCCAGGCAGGGTGCAGCTTTATTACATAGTTCCTATTCAAAAAGATATATGAAGTTACCATTAATTACATTGTGCCAATTATTTCAATAAACCTGAGAAAAAGATTAAATAAATCTTCAAAAAAATATGTTAAAATATGAATACTGTTGAATATAGCAAATAAAATGTAAATAAGAGAAAAATAAATAACATTAATCAAATATAATTCATGATATATGCACTATTTATTATATATTTATCTCAGGTTTTACATCCTACTTATTCATACTTATACATATTATATAGGAACATTTTATTTTATATACATTGCATATACATACCCTTTATATAATATACAATATATACTGTATATATACTATAAAGACTACATTATCTTGTAATACACATTGTTAAGACTATTTTATACCTGTACTGTGCAATTATCTGGCTCTATATATATATATATATATATATATATATATATATAGAGAAGTCTGTATTTTCCTCCTGTGCAGTTATATTTATATTTAGACTGTGTCACTACCTCCTGCTGTAATCTTTTGTGCATATTTCACCCATCTTCAACGCAATATTTTATTTATTATTTTATTATGATGCTGTGCAATGTTCCACCAAGCACATCTGTATATAAAAAACTATATTTAGTGTACATAAAACTCTTATTTTATTTTTATTTAATGTGTATGTTCTTATCTATTGTGTTGTATCTGCTGTAAGAAAGACATTTCCACAGTGTCTATGTTATCTTGTGTTTTATCTCAGTAGTACTATAAAATTAAACAATATGAATATATAACATGTGTAAGACTGTTGATTAAATATTCAAACAGCAGGGCGTACACACATTTAAATAAACTATATAAATATAGATTGCAGGCAGTAAAATATATACATATAAATATATATTTTAGTGTCAATATGCTTCATATTGACATTAAAATGTCAACAAACAGTCAGATTATCGTCTTTCATTGTTCAGACTCTGATTAGTAAAGCTCATCTGTGGTTGGTAGAAGAGAATTGAGGCTCCATAAGATGGAAGCCACTGATTATTTCATGGTTTGTGGATGTAATGGTGCAGTCAAATGAGTGCACAACAGCCCCCCATCAGTCTACTGGTTCCCAGTACGCTGGGTTGTGTTGTGTGTGTGGGGGGTGGAAGAGGGACAGATGACGAGCCATATGGAAGAACCCAGGAGGAAACGCTGCTCATGTTGGAAAAATATTAATTTCAGACTCCGATTATCCCTGTATGAAGGTGAGAATCATCAATAATTCAGGAGGCTCGTGCATAATTTCACATCCCCACCAAAGAGGAAGGGAGCTGGGGATACAAGCAGTTTTAATGTTACCTCGGAAACGTTTTAAAGGCGGGTTTACGAGTCTGGTCACCTCAGTTTGGGAAATGTATCCAGTGAAGATGTTGAATTTATGCAAACGAGACTCAGAGTCGGTGGACATCACAATGCAATCAACCAAACGCAGGAACAAAACAATTCAATTAATGCTTTTTTATAGACAACATTACATTAAAATCTAAGTTATTAGCTCGTTTGGGATATTATGAACGCCTCATTAAGGTTTATGCCGACCTAAAATGGTTAAACTGGGTGTTTTGGTGTTGTTTTGATCCTGAATAAATTGACTTTATTTACTATGGGTTGTTTTTAATGGTTCACATTTATACCTTGGAATAAAAATAAGCTTTAAATTACTTCAGCGGGTGAATTAAAATGGAGTTTGTTTTCATAATGTGAAGCCCAAATTGATATTTTGGGGAAATATTCTTGTTTGGAAGAAGATAGCCTCCAATAAAAGAGAAAAACGGCTCCTTTTTTGTTGTTTTTTGAAGCTAAGTTGAGGTGTTTGTGTGGAGCTAGCCTAGCCTTAGCTCAGCAGACTAAAAACAGGGTTAAAATAGAGACAAAATAAAATGAGATACAACATGTATGTGAGACAGCTTTTTTTTGGGAAGCACCACTAAGCTAAGATGAGGCGAGCCATACAGTCAAACCGTAAACTAAAACCAGATCGAAAGAAACATTATTATCTAATAATAAAATAATTTTCCCAGTTTGAGCCTTCAACCAAACCCAACAAACCATTCTGGATGAACTGGTGCTCCAGACCATCACCCAACCTCAGAGACCCCCTCACTGAGGCTCAGTGGAGGCTCATATAACAGCAGACTGAAGCCCTGCATGCTCTTATACTCCCAGTCCACAGTGAGTGATGCATTCACATGTTTTGTAGGTGTATTTGTTTGCTTTTGTAGAATTTAATTTATTATTATTAACGGCAGTTTGGTCCAGAGTCAGATGGACTGATGCTCTTTCTCTCCTCCCTCCATCCTCAGAAGAGCAGAGGGGAGGATGGAGCTGGAAGCTGGAAGCTGAGGATGTAAAAAAAAAAAAACCCATCTGACTCCCTCTTTTTCAGAGGACCACCCTCCTCCTCCTCCTCCTCCTCCTCCTCCTCCTCCCCTTTCTCCTCTCTCTCCCTCTGACTGCGCCCAACTTCTCTCCCTCCATCCATTCAGCTACTGTATCCTGCTCCTGACTGCACCCAGCGCGCAGAGAAACCCTCATTTTCGAGGGGTTTTTTTTTAGGATGTTGCCTTGGCTTTCGGGGGGTATCTGCGTTTGGACTATTTGTGGTTGAAGAAAAAACAACAAGCAATTTGTTTGTTTTTTTAAATTGAAGCTCGCAGAAGAAGGACGGTCCGACCTCCGCATCCACCCCCTCCTCCTCCTCCTCCTCCTCTTCCCCGCAGCATCCCTCCGCTTCCTCCGCATCCTCAGCATCCTCAGCATGGACCTCCAGCGGAGAGAGCACCGCGGACCGGGCGGCGCACGCAAAATCAAGCCGGGTTACAGCGTTCTATCGCCGGACAAACATTCGCTCCTTGCATCGGTGTCGCTCCTCCGGAGGTCTGCTTGATGTGGCTGCATCAAACCTCAGTAAATATCCGCTTATGGTAAAAAAAAAAAAAAAAAAAAAAAAAAAGAAATCTGCGCCATTTATCCTGCAACCTGCCGCTGAAAGGTATTGTTATCATTTATTACACACACACACACACACACACAACCTTTAGGCCTTTTCATTATAATCCTTTTTTTTTTAAAGGCCTTTTTTTTAAGCTGCTTTCATCTGCGCTAAATCTGCTCCTGTCGACAGCCGCAGTGTGCTGTCGTGCTCTGCGGAACTTCTTATTTCTGTTTGAAATATGAGCGAAATATTACACTTACACACACACACACACACACACACACACACACTGAGGACACACACCCAACCAACCCCCCCAAACACATTAGAAATACAGCATAAAATGTATCAGTGGTGTGTGTTACTGACGGTGGTGTATTATGGTGCTTCTCATTATATAAAACACTTATTATATAACATACAATGATGTCATGTGATGGGCCCCCACAACAGCACTGTTTTATTATTATAATCTGACTCATTTAAGATTATTATGTGCATGTGCTCGAGTTGGGGTTGTAGATGTGTTTAATATAGGCTCTAACACACACACACACACACACACCGCCCGACCCCCACAAAGGCAGCAGCCATCTCTCTCTCTCTCTCTCTCCCCCTCTCTCCCCCTCCTCCCCCTCACCTTCCCACCCGCCCTCCTCCTCCTCCTCCTCCTCCCCCCTCTGCATTTTAGCCTACATGAGCTATCTGGGTCATTAGCATTTCAGCGGTTAATGAGGCTGCAGATGGGTCCTCTCTCCTCTCTCCTGCCGTTGAGCAGCAATTAAAGCAGAATTAAGAAAATGAAAAAAAAAATAAAATAGAGAAAGAAAACGCTTCATGACATGATGTTTTTTTGTTGTTGTTGTTGTTGGGAGCTGACAGGATTGTGTACTCATGTGGGATGAGGAGTTAGGGTTGCAGCAGCAGCTTCCTCCCCTGCAGCTGTGTCATTAATGCAGTGCTGTATAAGAACGTGCATTATGGCTGCTGCTGCTGCTGCTGCTGCTGGATAATGGAGGATAATGCTTTAATGGTCCGCAGTGCTTCTTAAAGGACCATACTGCTGGGTTTTTTTTTTTTTTTTTTTTGTTTGGCATTCTTTAAAAAACATCCTTACATCACTTTTCTCTTCATGCTGCATTATTTTTTTTTTTTTTTCCAGGAAGCCGTAATTGGTTTCCACTCATTTTCACTATGAAAATCAATGTGCAAGAGATTTTAACAGTCAGACACAATCCAGTCTGGGGGAGCAATCGCGTCTCAGCTTTTACTGTAGTTGAAATTGCATTATCGTTCCAGTTACAAAGTGTCTGAGGCAAAGAGGATCCCAAAATAAATCTGAAAGAGAGAGGGGAAGGAAAGGGGAGGGAGGAGGGAGAGGGGGGGTCACATGATTAAAAGGGTGATATAGATAATAATATATCTCTGACAGGCAATATGATATCAGCTCTTTGCTTGTGAGATATTGGACAGTGTAACCTCGTCAGATCCTTAAAATGCTGCAATGAAAGAGGGGGGAAAAAATCATAATTTGGATGAATTTGTCCTTTTAAACCTGTAAAATGAGACAGCAAGAAGAATAAAATGCTTTTATTGGTTGTTATTAATCCTTAAATAGTCAATATAGCCAGCACTGTATAGGAGTATAGTCAGGTTTCTGTCCTTGCCCAGGAGCTGTCCCCTCTATGTAGCCTTGTGTTTGGAGGTCAGCAGGACATCCATGACAGTTTATCACATGGATAAACACACACACACACACACACACACACACACACACACACACACACACACACACACACACCTATACAAACCACTATAGCATCCTTAAACCCACCTGAGACAGAGCACTGCAGAAAAAACACACATGAAGTGGGGGGGGAAGCTGAGATGTGACAGTCCTGAGCCTCTATTCTTTAATATAATGTACTTATTGTACTCACAGTATCCAGTGTAATCAGTGTTATGCTGGGGTCAGTGTAATTCCATGGTACAGTCAGTATACAGTTGACATTTATACATAAAGTATAAGTCAGTAAGTACAGGCTGTATGACCCCCTGTGTCATAAGAGATTTCCCCAGCTCAATATAGAGAAGTTTGTTCATGATATTCTTTATGAAAATGCAATAAATAGGGTTTCTTCCTCTCTATATAATCGATGTCCCTCGATGCTTTTGATATTAAAACACAATAAAGAACACTGAAATTCAAACGAGTCGACGGCTGAGAGGACTTTTGTGACAGTGAGGAGATAAAGTGAGACTGGGCCCAGTGAAGCTGAACACTGAGATATATAAAAGGAATAAAGTAGGATTTGAACAGGAAGGGGATTGAGTGGAATAAAAAAAATAAAATGGAGACAAACTGGAGCAGAAGCAGAAGAAAATGCATGAAAAGTGAACTGAATTGGACAAAAGTAAGAGGGAGGGATATAGTCAGATAAGGACACAGTGGAAGCAGGGAGGGAGGGAGAAGCAGAGGAATATGGGTCGTCTCTCCTCGTGTTCACAGCGGACCTTGATTTAAATGTCCATACAATTAAGGCACGCGGTGAATGCCAAGAGAGCGGCCGAAAATCAGCACTGAACGGAGAGTGTTCAATGGGGGGGGATGTGAGGCAGCCTGAAGAGCCACAACTCTCAGATAAAAATCACTAAAACTTGGCTTTTCTGTGAATAAAGATGGAGGATTTCGGCCTGTATGGAAGCATCAGGCTAATGTGGAAGAGCCCGATGCAGTACCACTAATGGCCACTAGATGGTGCTCGCTTCCTTCTATACAGAAATCGCAAAAGAAATCTTTAAAATTTGGCTCTTTCCAATAAATTTAACCTTTTTTAATTTGTGCTTCTGTGAGTTTGAATATTATAGAACAATTAAGACTATTTCTGTGGGAGAATTTCCTTCACTGACAGGCAACCAGGCGTCAGTTTCTTGATCCTCTGGTTTCATTTATTTAACATCGTACATGTATACCTTGACAAACACTGCGACAGATACCTACATATTCATTAAAAATGTCGAGAATAACACAAAAAAGGTTAGAAAAATAACTTTCCACTGTGGTACTTCACTGTAAGTTCATTTAACTAAAGTAAAACTGACTCAATTTCTTGATCAAGTAGTAATTTTGAGTGAAGCTGGCTTTATTTTGTGATTTTTATTTCTAGTATGAAAACAGAATTCCTAATAATATTTAGCTGTAACCTACAAAACTAAGTTAATGTCACTTAAATTTACCAGTGAAACAATCAAGAATCTTTTTCAACTTAAAAAAATGTAGTTTATGTCACTTAAAATGTTCAATGTAAGTTAAAATAACGTTGCACTACAGTTAAAGCTAACAAAACCCAACACAACATCAAAGTCATGTTTCTTTCTGCGTATAAAGATACTGTAGAGTTTAATCCCAAAGGAAAATTGCAACTGAAATTTCATTTTCTTGTTTGGCTGATTAATAATATCCCATATCAGTAATATTTAATACTTCCATAAAGGTAGAACAAAAACATTTTGTACTATCTGTTCGTGATGTGAAAATCCCTGAAATTTTAAATAAAAAATGAAGTTGTTGCCTGCAGAGTCTCGACTACAAAACAAAAACAGTACAAAAGCACAGTCAGACTCTGTAAAGAGCATCATTCACACTGCTTTCACCTCTCCGCTCCATCACCAGCGTCGTACTTTATGTTTCTGTTGCGTTTCACTTACATCACCCTCTTCCTAATTCATCAAAATAAAAAAAAATCCTCTCACATTTGTTTTCAAGAAGGAGGCCCGGACTCTCAGGAGTGTCCGACACGCAGGTCGAGCAAATGTCCTCGATGATACGTCTGATTAATTCAGCTTTTTATACGAGCTCTGTAAATTAAATTAGAAGTAATAATGGAAATACAGCAACAGGGTATGAGCACAGCCAGAGCTTTAATATACTCACCACTGATTCAACCACATTCAATTTAATATTCAAAATCACTTTAACCAAAAAAATGTGGATTTACTGAAGATTGAAAATACATAAGTGAACCAAAAAATGAACATATAACAACACAGATAATATATAGAGTGATAATCTGAGTAAAGAAATATAAAAATATGTAGGATGAGCTTCACATAAGGAGGCTGTAAACTTGTGAGCATGTGTGTATGATAACATGGAATATAAAGGAACTGAATGAGGATACATTTCCTGTTGGTCTGCATGGGTCCACACTGGCCTGCTCTGCTTCCATGATGATTTACCAAAGTGTAAACTCACACATCACTGAATCTTTATGTTCTTTATGTGCAGAAAAAGCCAACAAAATATACTCCCAGTTGTTGAATCCTTCAAAATAAAACTCCCAGTGTCTCCTGAGATTATGTTAATCTCTTCCTTCCTAATAAAATAACTGTATTTTATCATAATGTCTGTCTCACACTCACATGTTCTCCTGTGGCAGATGTCTGTCTGCAGGTGTAATGTGAATATAAAAAAAACACTCGTACGTGGGCTGAGTTCAGTCTATTCCAGGCTGAGCCGGGTAGGTGAGTATGTTCGGTTTCAGGAGACTTGGAGCCAGTCAGAGCAGGAAACCTCCTGAGTTATCACTTACTAATGCATTTTCCCCAAACACAGACTTTAGTATTGATTGCGGCGGAACAGTACCTCTGCTGGGAAAGGAGACTGTATAATGCTGTAGGATGTAATGTTTGTTAATGTGGAGAACCACACTGAGGGAATTTACAAGGCAGGACTTTGTCTGGTTATTCAGCTCCTAAAAAGTCCTAAAAATAGATTTTTTAAATCATTTTTTTATGTTTTTCCTAAAGATAAAATCTGTAAATAATCTATAATCTATCATTTGTGTACTCAGTTCATCCTATTTGTGCTCTTACTTTACAAACTGAATCAAGGTTTTGGGTTTTTTGGGGGAATAAAGAGACTTTTCTTAAAAACATCTGTACAATCACTTTCTGGAATTAATATCTAATTCATTTATTGGTAATTATTTATTGGTAATTTCCATGAATCAGTGGGAACATTTACTCTATCAACTGTCACTTTTATCAAATTTTATTTGCTTTGATTTTTACTGACTGACCTTTCGTTGGTTTTATTAGATTAAAATTGGTTTTATGATCTGCTTGTTATTGATTGTTGATCTGCTGCCTCGTGTGAAGCACTTTGTAACGTGGGATTAGAAATAAAGATTATTATTATTATTACTTTTGTAAAGTGTACCTATAAAATGTAGTAGATTATTTTACACAATAACACAATAACATGTCTCTGGTTTAATAAATAATAAATATAAGTGATAATGTGCCATATTCCCCCCTCCATGATTATTCACAGCCTTTGTATCTCTGTATTGATTTCTGATATAACATCTTTATTGATTATGGAGGAAAGCTAGAATGATCAGAAGGGAAGTTAAGAGTTGTGTATTGATAATGTATGTATGTATATTCTGTCAATAACAGAGCAATAAAATCAATCCGTTAAATGATTCACTGTGTTGCTTTTTGTCTTCCTTTGTCTTGTTTTACAGATTGTTTAATTTATTTATAACTATGAATATTTTACACATATTAAATTGGAGGTTATGAAAGGATTGTGGTCATGAATATTTATATAAGGCTAATAGGTTAGAAATGTGTTATTATTAATATAATATATTCCTTTCTATGGATACTTATTTTTTTAAGAATCATAAAAATAAACTTCTTCTCTCACTTGTGTTGGATATTTAGTTAGTTATGTGTAAGAACACAGTGGTGACACAATAAACCAGGAATAAAATGCTTGAAAACTATCTTTTATTTGAACTTTATTAAACAAAAATACAATCCATATCAAACACACAATAAAGGCATTGCCAGAGATACCGGCTTCTGAAAACACACACACACACACACACACACACACACACAGAGAGAGAGATAAAACAGCTCATTTCAGACACATTAAATAGTCCTTCTAACTGTCGGTAAAGTCCCAGTCGAACCCGTTAAAGTATCACAATATATCTGCATCGAATCAGGCAGAAAACCTTTGGCTTTTTATTCAGCGATGCCATCCTGAGAGAAAGAGGAGAAAGACAGGCAGACAGACAGACAAAAAGAGAGACAGAGAGAGAGAGACAGAGAGTGATGGGTGATACGGCAGAGTGGAGGGATGTGTTTCCATGGCGACGGCTCAGGATAAACTGACCAGCCGAGGGACAAAAATATAGTTTGAGCACAGGAAGGTCAGTGGGAGGGTCGTGTGTCCCGTCATCCAGATGTTAATGACGCAAAACAAGTGTGACCATATTCTATGTTTTACTTATATCGATTTAAAAAAAAGACCAAAACCATCAATAAATTGATCTATTGAGCTGTTATTTGTGTATATCTTCTTCCTCTGTGCTCCATTATTGTCCAAATAAACTACATCAGTGAGCCACGCTGTTGCACTGGGTGACACGTTCCTCCATTACCATGAACACACACTGTAGATTAATTAGAGTCAGTCTCACTCACACACACACACACACACACACACACACACACAGTCCTGCTTCTGTAAATATTCACAAAACACCAAATGTGTGTTAATCCGCGAGAGAAAATAGAGCCCAACAAATGCACTATTTCCTCCTGTTTGACTGATGTTTGTTGAAAACTACAGTGACCAGCTGTTTTAGGAATGTATTATTATTAAATGTTAAATGAAACAATAGAACTGTGAGCTGTTTTTAAAGATTTACGTCTTTGAGCTTTGGGCTGAGAGCTAACACACAGCAGGAGATCAGTGACAAAAATATACAAAATCAGCTTCAATGAAAGAGCAGATTGGAGTAAATATCATATAAATATTATTGTATTAGATTTATTATTAGATATTTAGATTTTAAGATTTTTACTGCTTGTATTCAGGATCATAAAAGTAAACATTCAGATGCCTTCAGGTGCATAAACTGATCCCGATAAGACCCAATGTTCTGGGTTTCAGTAAAGAGTTTGCACCACTAATGCAGTTTAAAACCTTTTGCTTTACAGAATCTTTTATTCTTTTTGCTGTGACAATGATCATATTTTAAAAGGTTCAACATGTTAGGAAATACACTTTTGCTCTCTTGCAGAGAGTTAGACGAGGAGATCGACACCACGCTCATCTTTGTACAGCCGGTTAGCATAGCTTAGCACAAAAACTGAGAACAGGGTTTGACTCAGTGACTTCCTGAAACAGTCCGTCAGATTAACACCAGGAAAAACCACAACACCGAGACTGTTTAACCTTCAGACGGAGAGATATCTACGTCCCTGTTTCCAGTCTTTATGTTAAGTTAAGCTAAGTGGTTTTAGTTTCATATTTACCGCACAGACATGAGTGGTATTGATCGTCTCATCTAATTCTTGCCAAAACTACTCAAAATACTCAAAATGTCAAATTATTTAACCTCCCTCAATCCAAAAAGTTTATATAAAGTCAGAAGGTTAAACCAAGGTCATGTCCAGAGTAACATCTCAATACATTAATGTGGGTTTACTGTCTTAACCAGTTCCACATACTGGAATATGTGGCTGATCTTAAGGCTGTAAATTATTTTTAGATTAAACTGCTTTAAATTTGAGCAAAAACATAATGAATTCAAAATAAAGTGGAGGATTAAGGGGATTAAGAAATTTCCACAGGATTACATACTGTAACTGGAAGTGCAGAAAAGGCTTCGAAACAGCATTTAAACCACCAAGAAAGGAGATAAAATTTACATTTAGAAAAATATAAATGAAAAGTTTAATAAATAATTCATTTGTGGGGGAAAAAAGTCGGTGGCTAGTCAAAGTTTTTTCTAAATGAGTGTTGAGTAACGGAGCAGAGAAAAGGAGAAAGGGTGTCTACAATTAAAATCTTGCAGCAAAAATGGAAGAGTGTGTGTGTGTGTGTGTGTGTGTGTGTGTGTGTGTGTGTGTGTGTGTGTGTGTGTGTGTGTATCAGTGGAAGGAGAATCCAGATGCCGGCAGGCCGCCACACCACTGGCTGATGAACTTGAGGACGTCCTGACACTCCGGACTGTGAGTGGTCTGCAGGTGGACACAAACAACAACCAATCACAAAACAGATTCAACACACGCCGCCACTGCTGCACGTGGAAGGCTTAAAAGATGTGTGTGTGTGTGTGTGTGTGTGTGTGTGTGTGTGTGTGTAGATGTGAGATAATGATGCTGCGATTTAGTCGACTCACATATTCGCATAATGTGCTGATTCACATAAAATCACTGATGTTGAGAGAGATGATGAAACTCAGTGAAATGAGTTTGTAAGTGAGACATCAGACAACTTCCTGTGTGTGTGTGTGTGTGTGTGTGTGTGTGTGTGTGTGTGTGTGTGTGTGTGTGTGTGTGTGTAACATTGGCATCAAAGGTCTGAATCTATTATGAATCGATAATGTCTGTCAGTTTATTGTCTTGAGTCGTCAATATGTGGGAAATTGGGATTAAGTTGTTTTATTTATGATTTTAGTTTCAGACACAGTTTACAGTGTGAGAAACTTCCAGTGGTGGAGGAAGTATCGAGGACTCGGTTACACCCGCTGTGTGTAAGTTCTGTCCTGAGTCGAGGTGTAAAGTCGACACTAGAGGCTCAGTAACTACTAGTTAGTTTGGAACTAAATCAGCTACTAGTGGACAATCCATGATCATGGTTACGGTTAGATTTCTGGCTAGCACGAGGGACTTGGCATTGTAGCACATCGTAGTGAGCTAGATCGATATTGAAGCATCAAATCAATAAATTAGGTCTGTGCTCGATTACTGTGTCTCAAAATGGCTGCAATTCATGAAAGAAATCATGTTGTTTGGCAGCAAAACTGTTTAATTCTGTGACATCTAAGTGGCATCTTTAACTATTAGGTTGTAACTTATCTCCATGGTGATGCGTAAATCACAACTTATAATAATTGACGTTATAACTAGGCTCAGTTTGAACGTACACACAGCTGCTGCAACCGGCTGCAGAGCCTTTAATTAAAGCTGCAGTAGGTAACTTTAATAAAAATAACTTTCACTACATCCTTACAGGACATGTGACAATCTGTGTAATGAGTCAGGCTCCTCTGGCTCGTTCTAGTTGTCCTAATGTGGTTCATCTGCAAGAATCCACAGTGTCTGAATGAAAACGACTAATCAGAACCGAGAAAGATACCTGATTGGTTGAGTACACACATTTAAAATCTGCTAATTGATTAATAGTTTTGACTGTACTTGTTTAATTTACAACAAAACATCATATTTTTGAAGCTCTTTATATGTTTTGTGTGCAATAATCTCAGTTAGTAAAGTAACTAAAGCTGTCAGATAAACAAAGTGAAGTAAAAAATATTCTTATTATAATATTTCCCTGTTGAAGTGGAGCAGAAAGTGGTTACAGTACAGTGCAGTGCTTGAGTAAATGTACTTTCCACCACTGATTCTGTCTGTTGTCGGCTCTCTCTCTGCTCTTGTGTACGTCAGAAGCTGTAACGGGAATATCCGATTCCAGCTTCAGAGTCAGTTTATGTCCGGTGAGAGTAGAAACCCGCCTGCCTCTCTGTCTGTTCTCACCTTTGTGGCCATGAGGAAGTTGTTCCAGTCTTCCTTGTTGGCCGCTTTCCCCCCAGACGAGAACTCGATCTTGTTCCTCAGCACCGGGTAGCCTGGAGGGCGGGAACACCACAGAGTGAGGGGGAATTACTCACCTCATGTACCGGGAAGATCAACACTAGCAGCCAAGTGATGGTATATGCTGTTGCTGGTGAAGTTATATTATATATTATATATCTATTTCAAATGTAAAGTCAGTAAAAATATAAGAAATACAAACTCTCAGCTCGCTCTCAAGCTGCCTTAATCCTCTCCTACAACTCTACAGTTGAAGAGGTTTATAGTTTTTTTAATATAAAAAGGAACCACTTTATATTATTAATGCTTTGTTTTGAATACACAGGTGTATAAATTACAATAAGAAACAATAAAAAGACATCCCAACAGGAGGAATGCTGGATGGCATTGTGACCTTTCAGTTGTAAATATTAAAACGTGACCTCAGGGTGTCTCAATTTCTTTGACATATGCTTGTTTAGAGAAGTCAATAAGATATTTAAGAGGAGCCAAACACACCGCTCTTTGTTTTTGTGTGTGTCTGGAATACAGGAAGTGTTTTTGTCAAGTATATTTACAAATGCAGTCACTGTTGTGTGGAGTTTTCCTCCCCCGGAGGCAGAAATGTGATAAATATATTCATTTTAATCAACGAGGCTGATCAGAGAGCGCTTTTTTATCATCAACAAGTACACAATGAAGAAATAAAGATTAAGTTTGACGGTATTTTTGTACATTTATTTGTTGTTTTTCTACAAAGATTGAATGTTTTTTCTATTTTTCTGTCAAATTTCCTCACAAACACTTCATATTTTACCTCTGATCTCTTCTCAATTTTGAATTCACCAGATTTGATGATTAAACAGGATAGTTGAGTGTGTGTGTGTGTGTGTGTGTGTGTTTGTATTACCGGTGAGGATGCAGGGCAGAGAGCGAAGGCCGGTGTTAGCGGCGACCAGCGAGGCTTCATACGAGTTCCTCTCGTCACGCGGCAGAACCTGCTCCAACCGATTGTCCATGGACACCATCAGCACCCAGTCACGGATCTGCTCCCGCTGGGCGTCCTGTAACACACACACACACACACACACACACACACACACACACACACAAACACACAGCGTCAGGGTGTGTGTGCAGACAGCAGACAGTTCAGACCACAAGTTTCTGTAACTTTAGACTATTTCAGGACTTTAAAGACTCAATATGTAGCAGTTAATATGTCTTAAATATTAGAATATCAGGACTGTGTATTGGCAAGAATCAGGCGATACAACACGTATCATGATAAAGGTTTTACAGTTAAATATACTGTGATTAAAAAAACCAACTAATTTCAGCGAGTCTTCGGTTCTGTACGATCTTTCAGATTCAGTGGAAACGTTACGAGTCAGCTGGGTTTGCTAATACTAGCAGTGCGCCTGTTTATGACACTGCTATCTATAATATCGCAAGTATTGTTTGTGTATCTTTTTTTTAAAATAAATATTGTTTCATTATGTATTTCAATTCCTTTTAGAATCAAATTTATTTGTAAGTTTGTTTTAGGACTGTATCCAAGGGCAGAGGTAATGTGTCCTTAAGTCTGTGCTATCAAAGGTACAGCAGTTAATACTCTATATTACTTTAAATGATCCTTACATTTATTTTACATGTATAGATTTATTATAACGTTTTAATGTGAGCTATAAAAGTGAAAACTTGGCCCACAGGCTGCTTTTTGCCTACCGCTGCTCTATATTGTCGGGTCTTATCATTTAATAACTGAACCAGATCGGATTTATAACACAGCACTAATATTGGCCCCATTCATCAGCCTGACCGCAGCGTGTCCAGTGTGGGTGTTCGGGGTTGTGTGGAAGGAAGTCTTACGGTGACACAGAGTTTGGTGGGAACTGGAACCTCAAAGGGAATGTCGGTGTCCAGGAAGTCAGAGTGGTCCAGAGCGTCCAGGGTCCCCTCGTCAATCGCCTGGAGACAGAAATCAACCAATCAGAATAGAAATAATCAGATTGTTTTTTACTGCCTTTTCATTTGCAACCAAACACCTAAATCCATATAAAGAAATACTGGATTTTGTTGATCAATCGGACATACCGACAGGGTATCTTTAAGTCTTTAAGTACAGTGTAGGTACATTAACATTCAATCATGTACAGTCCTACAGTTTACTCACATCACACAGATCCAGGAAGTGATTGAGGAAGATGAAGGCCATGTTCTCCCAGCCAACAGCCTTTAAAAAAAAAACAGAGAACATGTGAATCTGGTACAGAAGGTTTATTTATCAGTTGGTCATGGAAGTCCTGGAATAAAGGATTTTAGATATACTTCAATCGAGGAAAGTCTTTCACAAATGGGCTGGTGCTTTTCAACTTAGAATCTAATCCATACAGTTGGAAAATATACCAGTAACAAATCAGGTGACATTTTTAGGTCATGACCAACACTTAAAACAACATTTTGTCCCAGTTAATGAGTACAGACACTCCAAAGATCTGATCCAAACTACTGCTCTCGTTGGTGGACCCACCCTGCAGGCCAGCCCAGCCTCGTAGAAAGCCTTGTCTGCAGGAATGAGCTCAGTGTGCCGCAGCAGAGACACCGACAGCTTGGCTGCTACGCTGATCTGAAAATAAACAGCACGAAGAAGAGGAAGCTTTGATTTTTAAATTAGTAATAAAACAAGTGTCAGGCTGTCGCCACCGGCTGCAGAGCAAAGCGCAGAGAGTTCAGCTCTGACATTAAAAAGATCAATCATCTGTCACAAGTTTGTTTTTTTTGGGGGGTAAAAATAAAACTTTCTGCGTGCGATGTTTCTATGTTTCCTTTTGCGTACCAGTTGCTCCACTCCTTTTGCGGCGGATCGAGTGGCGTAGGAGTGAGCGATCAGCAGCATCTGCTCAAAGTCTTCATGAGCTGGAGAGTTGGCCTCGGCTGACCTGGACAGGTTCTCACACTGACATAACAAAAAACATACACAGGCATCACAAAAAGGGGAATTATATGACAATAAGTGAGGAATAATAGCCGGAAATTCTTTAAACTCCACATTAGAGACGGCGCTTTTCAGCTCTGACGGTCTAAACTAGATACTGGGGTGATTTACCAGCTGCAGCAGGAAACTGCGGAGGTCGGCCCACATTCGGTAAGACTCTGGTCCATCAGTGTCAGGAAGGCTAATCAGATCCAGGAACAGGCGCTTGTAGATGTTAAAGTTCTGGGAGTAAAACAAAATCAGTTACTTTTTACCACTGGAAAACGTGTTGTGGACTGTTTTAAATGTACATTATGTGATGCAGTTTTCCATGAATGAGTAGTTGAAAGTATTCGGTACCTGAGGGTTAGGCGGCGCTCCGTGCTGTATGTAGAGCTGCAGAGCCTTCAGAGCCTCCTCCTCCTTGATCAGGTGTGTAGCGTACAGAGCGACGTACTTATGGAGGATCTTAAAGTTCTAAAACAACACACAAAATGGAGAACGAGGAACGCTGGTTTTACACTAAAACACGAACAAGAACAAAAACAGGACTAATATTTGTATAATTGTGTATTCAGTACCTGTTTAGATGCTGTATCCAGACATTTCTCCCACTGGCCTCTCTCTGCGTACATGTCCAGAGCTGCGATGACATCCACACCCACCAGCTGACCACACACACACACACACACACACACACAAAAACAGCTTTTTAGTTTTAACAGACACTTTTAAGAGTATGTACTTGAATATAATTAGATTCTTTTATATCTTGCTTTATCACTGAAATAAATACAACAAACTCTTGATCAGCGACAGCCTTGAAATTGGTGAAAGATGAATTATTCTATTTCTTTTAGACATATTTGGATTGGTTCGTTTCCTCTTCAATAGTGATGCCTCTGGTCCACATGGATTTCAGTGAGTACAGGATGTCTCATAGATTACAGTATTAGATGACGTAGTATACGGCACTATTTCCTCAAGAAAATGGTCCACATTACGTCCAGTCTGAACAGAGTGATTGTACGTACAGAGTCCACTTTGCCTTGGTTCTTCAGGTGCTCTTTGTATTTCTGGTCCACATAGTCCTCGTACCTGCCAAAGATCAGAGCAATGAGATAGAGAGCAAAGACTTTAAAAGACAACTCCAATTATTCTGAACTGGAGACAACCCCCCCCCTTTCTATGAGGTTATAAATATGTTTAATTATCACATTGCAAATTCCCAGCATGCCTCTTTTCCTCAAGCTTGTGTGTTTATAAAGAATCACAGCAGTGAATTGAACTAGTTCAACTAATGAGGAGGTTATTTATTGTCTCCTCATCTTTGTGTTTCTAGTATTTATTCTGACTTTGCTGTTGTTTTGCCAACAACAATAACTTTGGTTATATATATATATATATATATATATACAGTATATAAGTGTGTGTATGTGTTGTATATGTTAACGTGTGTCTTTAAACCTTGGCTCCAGCTCCTTGGCGACTCTCTTGGCTTTGTTCCACTCCTCACCCTCGATAAAGACATCGATTGCCTCTTTGATGAGATCCATATTCAGGTAGAGCTCAGCAGCCTGAAGCATGTGAGCACAAAGTTTAAAAAAAACACTTGTATTATGTCCCCCCCTCCATCAGCAGGTTAAAACAAGACCAATTTGATAGATACGATGTGTGTGTGTGTGTGTGTGTGTGTGTGTGTGTGTGTGTGTGTGTGCCACCCACAGCGTTGTACTTCCTCAGCTGTGTGAGTCGTGGTCCGACCACGTGGACCACCTCCACCGCTCGTTCTCCACCGAGGAACTTGATGGACAACTCTGCTGCCTGGAAACACACAAACAGACAAAAACACACACTCGCATGAAGATCATAAGTATAAGTGGTGTAAGGTTATTCATTTAATCCTTTAATATTATTGGGTCATTAGATGTCAAGATAATTGTGAATATGAATACAGTGTTTCCTCTAGGATTTTTTTTAGCAGCGGCGGCAGGCCCGTCCGAACACCCCGTCCCCTCGCACCGGCAAACGTTTTACGTATGAAACAGAAGTGACACTTCGCTGCGACACAAACAAATATATTTAGCGTTTTAATGTTTCCAGATGTTTGATATCAGGACGTTGAGCTGAGAACTGACAAGTTGAACGTTGTCCAATTAAAACGGACCCACGGCGGTGACGATTTTGGTGGAGCTGTTAGTTTAATAGTCGACTTGGAAGAAAGCGAACGTTTTGACAATAAGCTACATCAACACAACAGTATGTGGAGTTAAACTGGACAGCCCCAATAACCTCTGAATAGTTCTACTTGTTGTTACATTGCAATGTGAGCGGCAGCCAGCGGGGGTGCATTATGTCGGCAGGATCATTTAAAAGGCAACCGTGACTACATTGTGCGTCTGCCCCATTTCTGATACCGTGGCGGCAGAAATTTAACAGCGACGGGCCGCCGCTCCAAAATCAACATAGAGGAAACACTGGAATATAATTAAATGTTAAATGTGCTCATTCTAAGGCAAAAAAACCCCCCACAACAATTCTTATTTTCGGGTGATTATACACTAATGAAAACATGATTATTATATTCCCTTTCTGCCAATAGACCCGCCTTAACGTTACACACTGAACCTTTAATTAAATTATTAATAATAGAGCTGCAACTAACAATTATTTCCATTAATGTTTAATGCCTTAATTAAAAGTTCCCATCACAAATGTCCTTTGTTTTGTCAGATTAAGTCAAACATTCAAAATGTAAAATAATTATTAATGAGAACGTCTTTTTTTTGTTTCGTTTTAAAATCTGAAAACCATTATTTGATTATTTCTCTGTTGATCACAAATCATTTAATTGAAGCTTTAATTGATCTCTAATCTCTTATATGTATCTCAAAGTGAACATCTGTGTTACCTTTTTACTCCACTCACCAGCAGAGTTAATTAGCGTTAGTTAATTCAGAGCTACTGTAGTTTTCAGATGTTTAACTCTGGAGAGGAGTAGAGGTTAAGTGATCGTCTCCGCCCGTCAACGGACTGTTTCTTTGAAAACAAGTAATTGGAATAAAACCTAATGTGCATATTCAGGCTTTCAAGAGGATGCCACGTATTGATCCCGCTGACCCTGTGACCTTTCCCCGAACGCCACCAGGAGACCAAACGTTCAATTCTCAAATGTGAATAAACCATCTGTCTTTCTTCTCCTCGCGCTGGTTAATCAAACGCGCCAAAGGAAAAACACCTATTGATCCCTGAGAGCCTGTGACCTTTCTTTTAGCGACGCCGTTCGAACAACCATTCACATTCCAAATGATCTGATCTCTATAGCACTTCGATCAATAACACACAATATTTGCTGCGCACCCCCCAGAACGAGATCTATTCATGTTAGCCACACGGTGACCTTTCCCCCCTCCTCCGCCATCAGGGGAAACGGTGGCTTCCATTATATATCTATTCTATCATCCATCAACTACGACGCTGAATGGGAAAGCAGCTAATTGGAGAAAATAAAATGCTCTTATGTTTCTGTTGTAGCGCCCAGCCTGCCTCGTTTTTATTTATTTGTTTACTATTTTGCTTTTGAGGCAACAAAAAAACCTAACCGTACAGGATTCACTTCATGCTGTAATACATTAACACGTAAAGTGGTTGACTCCAAGCATTTGAAAGAGTTTAGCACAGCATTTTGGAACTTCCTGACACTGGCTGGGCCTCACTTGTTTACTGAAACATTTCAGAAAAACTGCAGAAAAAATGACTCAAACCTACTCCTAGTATTTTTTTAACTGGTTATAAAACAGTCTCAGTTTAATACTGATGCCTCTATATGACCTACATAAACCAACAAGACCATTAGTGAGACTTTATAGTTATTCCTAAGGCTTGCAACTGGGTCGGATTTGGTCAGATTTCCCATAAAAAGGATAAAACAGATTCCCCCGGGACCCCTGGATTGTGTACCTTGGATTAATACCCGATGATATAATCCAAAGGAAGGACTTCTATCGTTTCAAAATCCTGATTGTTGCACGTAAAAAGGCCGTCACAAGGAGCTGGTCCAGGACAGTGGATCCATTAACAAGGGATACAAGAGAAAATATGGGTTGTGCTCTCAGCTGGTCTGACAAGAACTGATCAAAGGTTATAAAGAAAGAGAAGTGCCCTCTTTTTGTATTTCTAATTTTTCCCGTTGTGTTGTGAATTTTGTTCAAGTTTGTTTCATAGTAAAATAATTAAATAAAGGAAAACCAACAAGGAGGTGGAAACAGTACCGCTTTTGTCCACAGGGGTCGCCAGAATCTGTTCCTGTAGCTTCTCACAATAATTGCTTAATTGATTTTCTGTCAACTGACCAAACGATTGATCAACTAATCGTTTCAGCTCTAATTTGTATATACCGTTAATGGTTTAATCTATAACAAAGCATTATATTTTATAAACCCTTCATATGTTTTCTATGTAAAATCTTAATTTGTGGAATTGAAGCAAAAAGCTTGGTTAGTTGTTTGCTAAAACTTTAGAGAATAACTACTTTATTCTAGTAATTTGTTACAAAAAGACAATTATTTTCATTTTCAATTATTTTTTTGATCAATCAATAAATCACTGAGAATACCAAATGCCAAAAAACTGTGAAAAACACCCATCAAAATTCCCCGTACACGATTTCAGATTACATTTTTTGTCTCAGAAGTGAGCTCACAATGAATTAAACCAGAGAAAAACAGCACTTAATCACAGTGGAGAAGATGAATGTTGGTAATCATGTTTGATAAAAAAATTTAACCAAAAGCCCTGAGGAGATAAAATTATCCAGTAAAGAAAAATAAACATAAATTTGAGGATTGTCTGAAAAAAATAAACATAATTTTCTTGCTTATTTGTCCTGTGAATTATCCGACAGCCCCTCAGATTTACCCCGGACCCCCACGGTCTTCCTCTCAGCACTATACAGTGTTAAGATAAAGATAACTGTATTAGTGCTGATTGTAAATCTGTCTTTTACCTTCATCCAGCACTTCTCCATCAGGGCCGTGTTGGAGTCATCCTTCACCTTCAGGTAACACTCCACGGCCCGGGGGTATTCACCTGACTGCTCCCACTCCCTGGCCTGTTCCAGCAGGCCCTCCACGCCCCTGAAGCAATCGCACAGAGTCAGTGAAGGACACAAATTCACTTCTTTTGAGGGATAACTTAGCACATCATCAAATATAAAACAAAGCATTATTAAACAAGTTGGAAACCCTGAATGATAGACTCTCAATATCTGGGCCAATTAGCAACATTAGCTTTGACACAAAATTTAAATCAGAATAATTAAATTTTACTGTTATTATACTTGGAGACATTGTCTTATTATTCCAAGATTAAAGAGTGCAACTTGGAAGAAATTAGGAAAAACTAAATATAAATAAAATAAATAAAATATAATATAATAAATAAACATTCAAATGAGCAAAGTTGTTGTATTTCAATGCACAATGTTGTTTTTACTGTAAACAAACACAGCCATCGACGTTGGATAAATCATTCTGATCAGTAGCCGATTTTATCATCATTCCCAGGTCGTCAAATACAGATGCGAGCAGTGTTCAGTTAGTTGTAATCTACAGCTTCACCACTAGATGGCACTAAATCCTACAAACTGGTCTTTTTAAAGTATTACTTATAGTCAGTGAAAAAAGCAATAAGGAAGAAATGGGTAGACAAGGAACCACCAACGAAAGGAGAGAAGATACAGATCGAACAAGAAATGTGTGATATGGAGACTTTAAGTATTGATCGAAATTATTATCACATGAATATAGATATTAAATAGAAAGAAAGGGAAGTACTTGTTATTGTGGGACCAGTATTATTACACATTAGTTTCTTTTCTGTGATTTATCTTCTTTGTATTGATAAAAATTGGAATTACTGGTCCAAATGGCTATCAAATATGCATATATATTAACTGTATGTATGTGGTCTACTAGTGTTATAACAATTACAATTCTTTCCTAATTGATGTTCTGTGATTTATTTGTTCAATGGGCCTCTACTGGGTTTGTATTTACTATACAAATGCCATAAGGCAACAGTCATTTTAATTGATTTTGAGGACTAGATGGACTGAGACTGATATAGATTGGAGGTGATTTGATGCTCCCGTTGCTGTTATCTCTTTATTCCTGGGACTATTGGGGAAGAAACCTTTAACACAAAGCTGACTACTGTATCTTTTAAGCTGTATTGTGTTACTGTTGCTGTTGTCGGTTCAGTTCTCCTGCTCATTTGGCTAAAACAAATGATCATAGCACATGAATCATTGCAGGAATCATCCCCACAATTCAACCTTTTTAAATCAGGATATTCATTTCTCCTTCTCTTCCTTGTTCCTGATCTGTCTTTTTCATTACCTTCTTTTTAATTAAGATTAAAGCGATATGCACCTCTTAGTAAACTAGCATTCGACGGTGGTTTGCAGATGCCTGTAAGAAACGGGAAGCCCTGCACTTATCTGGAGCCTGAGCTGTAAACTCTGCAGCAATAATTCAGTGTTTTCTCACTTTAACCCTCTTCCTCGTTCGTTTCCATTGGTAACTTTTGATGTTTTCTCCCACGAGTCATTAAAGAGGGAGAAGCGATGGGAGGAGGATAAGAGCTGCACGCTGCTGGTCTGCTGGCTAACTAACGAGCTATTCCTCGCCGGTAGTTTCAATTTGGGATAACAGACGAGCTGTGTTTTAATAAAGCATCAAACTGACTCTTTGTGCATAGATTATACTGCTGGGTAAACGGGGAGAGCACGTGAAATGTTCATAGTGGGTTTCTGTGGTCTCCATCTGGCTTTTAAGGAGTTTCTTAATAACGTAACAGGTCAACAGAATCTAATAGAGAACCCTCAACAGAAAATGTCACACAAATACCAAACTTCTGATCTATAATTATGACTCGAGGCTTTTGGTATCTGCTGTTGCAGCTACAAGATACAACTTCACTGACTGTTTTTTGTTTTTATTTAAGCAGGAAGGCGTCACAGATTTCCTGTTTTTTTCTGTGCAATGTGAGGGAAGATCAGTTAAATCTGCATTTTAAGGCTCTCTGGATTACAATAAAGTAAATGAGCCTTAAAAGAAATCTGGTCCACTAGTTTCTATTTTTTTTTGGTCTTAATCTCACCGGACTCCCTTCTTGGAGGTCTCTTTCTCGAACTCCTCTTGAAGTATGGAGAGCTTGTTGGGGATATACTCCTTACAGATCCGCATGGCATCACTCCACATGTCTGCATCCTGATAAACACAAACAGACAAACAAATACAGAATAAATAAGGAGGATGGTGAAAGTCTGTGATTTATAAAGTTTCAGTAAAATAAATAATTTATTTTTGCCTAGAATGTTTAGAAACAATTTTCTTGTTTTTTTTTTTCTGAAGGCAGTTTGGCTCTTATAGTTACTTTGTAATATTTGACAGCAAGTTCGGGTCTCTGGGCTCGGAGCAGGAAGGCTTCAGCCTTCTGGAAATCTTTCTGTTCAAAGCAGAACTTGGCTTGGCCGACCAGAACCTCAGACACACTCTCTGGATCGTGGCCCTCAGCCACCCGCTGTGCGCTGGCCCAGTCCTTGTTGTGGACGTACCTGGAGCGCACACACACACACACACACACACACACACACACACACACACACAAACACACAAACACACAAACAACAAAACAGGAAAATGTACTTTAAGTATCAAAAGTAAAAATACTTCTAGCTGAAAGTTTTCCCCTGTGACTGTTAGACTATTATTTCTCATTATTACTCATGGATTTATGTAAAAGCAGGATTTTACTGTTGGGCTTGTTGGGCTGATTTCTAACTATTTATAAAAGGCTGCAATGAATTATTATTAATTTTCTTGGTTGATTAATCTGCTGATTCTTTTCTCAATTAATCAATTGATTAATAGTGTAACATTTCAGAAAACAGTGAGAAATCCATCAGAATTTCCCAGAGCCCAAATTGACGCAACTTTTCAAGAAAAATTACTTACGATTATCAAAATGGTTTCTTAACTGATTTTCTGTCACCTAACCGCTTCAGCTCTAATTGTGCAATAGTTGTTTAATTTTAAACAAAGCTACATATTTCAAAGGCTCCTCGTATGCTTTCTATGTAAAATCTTAATTTGTTAAAATAATAAATAAATAGTGACTAAATCCATCAAATATTTGAATATGAAGTTTAGTATTTCTCTCCAAGATGTTGTATAGAGTAACAGAAAAAGGAAAAACACATGTCAAGCACATTTCCCCCATATATATATATATATATGGTTGATATAAATCTACCCCTAATGACAGTAACACTGAGCTACATGTGTGAGCTCCAGGACTCACATGAACACGGCTTCTTTGGGTTTTCCTGCTTTGATGAACTCAACCTCGGCCTCAGGAAACTTTCCCTGAAGATGAAACGGTGACAGAACATCACGATTACAACAAGTTACTGTACTAGAAATCTAGTAGTAGACAGGGAATATGAGCAGAAATCAAATTATTGTCAACTTATCTATATTATATATTCACAGGACTGAGTTGGACTTTTGTAAAATCTGATGAAAATGCTGAATTTACTTACATTCAGATACCAGTCACATATGAGAATGTAAGCCAACTTAAGGAAAATTCATATTTTTACAAGCTTAACAAGCTAAAAGTTTTGACCATTCAAAGCTGATGGAGAGAAGTGTGAAGATAAGACCCAATCTGGGTGTTCCTTTGAGACTACCGCTACAACTATTCATAGCTTCTTGAGATGACTTTATAGAGGTCAAATAAAACAACCACTGTGGTTTTATTGATGTATATTATGTAGCAGTATGAACAGCAGATTACTGGTAACTTTGTGCAGCAGGACGGTGACAGATTTACCTCATCCTCCAGGTACATGGCATGTTTGAAGTGGATCTCAGGAATCTTTTCCTTGCAGGAAAGTCGAGCCAAATCAAAGGCGAAGTCAAATGAGCTGTGGAGCAAATAAAGAGGAAGTCAATACAATAACTGACTGCAGGATAAATATTTGCTTGGATGGGTGGATGGTTTGTGTTTTGGTCCAAAGAGCCCTCTTCATATACTGCATTTAGCCCAGAAACTTCACAGCGGTTCACACTTCTTTTCAGTGATTTATTATCTACGTTCACATGAAGCCTAATGTTCAGATTATAGTCAGTTTTAAAAGCACAAACAGAATAAAACTGCTCCACATAAACACCTCAATCAAAATAAACAGTCCCATGGCTGCGTGGGTGGGTATGTTTCTTACAGAAATATCAGATTTCAGGCTGAACTAGACCCCTGCGGAGAGTTTGTTTTCAACTCTTAAAGAACTGAAGATGATTTTTGGATGCCTAGACAGTTAAAGAAATAACCACAGATTCAACAAATCAATTCAACAAAAGCATGGACAAATTAAACACAAGAGCGTATTAGATCGCATCCCAAGTAAACAGTTAAACGCTGGGAGCTCCTCGCCAACACAATAAAAGACACAGGTCACATTTGACTGAAGATGTGAGTAAATTAATTGCAGTGTATGTTGCATTCAAGTGTTGTGGTGCAGCTCACAAGTTATCTAAAGCAGACTCGATGGCGTATTCCAGGAGGCCGAACTTGTTGAGCAGCTTGACGGCCGCCTCTCCTCCCAGGCTCCTGGCCCACAGGTAGGCCACCTGCTTCTGGGCTCCAGCACCTCCATGGTTCTTAGCCACCTGACACACATAGAAATATATGTGTGAATAAATATCTCTGTAGGAGTCCTGCAGCAGTTTCCCTTGTTGCAGATAATCCCAGAGAAATACATCTGATAGAAGCTATAAAGTTGCTCACAACACAACAGCAGCGATAAACATTGTCAACAGGGAAGCACACACTTGCCTACACACAAGTCTATAAGTCAGTAAACAATAATAATTTGCTTTACATCCTCCAATTAAGCGTCTATAAGCAGTACATAAACATATAATAAATTGTTTATAACACTAAAATGTAGTTATACACAGCTATAAGAGCATATTTTATATAATATATGTATATTAATGTACAGTCTTTGTCAGCAATTATTATATTACTTCTCCCTAAAAGACATTTTATATATATTATATTATTATTGGATGTATTATCATTCATCTTTTTTTTATAGCAGCCTCCACTTATGAGTGTTATAGTTGTTGATGAACACTTTAATAAACACTTAAATCTGCATTCGATTACATTAATAGAGTATTATAAACCATTTTTTAAAATGTCTGTATACTTCTTATAAACGCTATAAAGTTAAGTGTTTGCTATTAAACTAATAAAATTAAGCACCACACTGGTGAGAAATGTCAAATATTGATAATTTAAAAGGTAAATACAATTTAGACTCATCAATTCAGGTAAAATAATATTTTCTACAGAAATTAGTACAGTATAGCGATTGTAAAAGTTTAAATTATGTGTCTTTTATGTGATTAAAGCAATCTTTAGGTGTTGGAAAAGTCCTTTAAACACATACGTTTAACCAACATTCAACATCTTTTAAGTCACTGAGAAGTAACTGTGTGTCTAACTTCACTTTACTGTTTGTATTTTGTGATATTTATTCGTAATATTAAGTACAGGGGTCTCTTGAACAGCTGTCAGTGGTGTTATTTACTTTTCCCCAGCAACAAGTCAAAGGTGGATAGAGAATGACTGTAATTTTGTTGTGTCGAATGATGTTTCAGGCTTTAAAAATGTACAACTACAGTTCACACATTTGGAGAACACACTTAATATCTTGCAAATTTAATGGGATTAACAGCTTGCAAAGCAAACAAAACAAAAGTGGCTGTATCTACCCTGTATGCATCCTCCCACATATCATTGACTCTGTACATGTGGACCGCAGATTTCCACTCTTCAGCCTCCATGAAGTGGTACTCTGCCTCTGAGAATCTGGATTCAGCCTCCAACTCCTACAAGAAACATTTAGGTCATACATATTTAACATAACACATATATCAGGTACAGAAAGGACTCACAGAACAGTACGATCCAGCATTGATCATCTATAGAAAACTGATTAAAGCACATGAGTGTTTGAGTTAGAATATGATCATTAAAGTACAATTAATGTCCCTTATGCAATCCTTTTTCTCAGTTTGAGACAGCAAAAAGGGAAAACTGCTGACAAAAGCAAGTAAAACCACTTAATGATGAAACTTCATTGGAATTCTTCAGAATCTTCTTTGCCGAAACTCTCTGGAGACTTAAAGTCTCAGAGCGACCATATCAGGACAAAACTAATTCATGGGCATGAGCTTTAAAACTTTAAGAATTCAGACCAAATTCTCCTTTTAAAGACGTTCCCAAATAATTGTGTTCAAAGCACCGCGGGGCAATTCTCACAAGATAATCGGACAACCACAAAACTGTGAACACACTCGTTTGTCTGCCGTTACATAAGCAACACAGAACGGTCTCGCTTCCTGCCATCATAACGAAATCACACCAAGTTATAACTGGAGCGTTATCTGCGCCTGTGAGAGCGTTTCAGGTGGGAAACCTCGTCGACTGCTGTCTGAATATTGCTGATGAAAATAGGATGTGCAAGGGGTGGCCAGCCAGCTAAGATAGATATTTTTCACATTTCAACATGAAATAGTAGGTAAACCGAGGTGTTTCCAATTATACTAATTAAAGCTCTGTTCCATTCAGCCTTCAACAAATAAATATACAGGAAGTCACAGAACTGTAAGCTACCTGTACTTTGCAGACAATGTTAGGGTCTATATTTAACTTTACTGTTATTATTATCAACCCCACAAGATACATTTGTTAAAAGATTAAACCTTCATTGCATAACATGAAACTAATAGCCTACAATGAGCATTAAATATTACAATCTTTTTCACACAACGTGACGTTTGTGGTCAAACTAAGCTCTTCAATCAGGCCGCAGCCAGGTGTTTCGCAAACAACTGCGGCCGCCTCGATCTTGTGCGGTTATTGTTGCCCACGTATGCATGACGTCAGAGTACACTGGCATCAAGTCCGACACATATCTGACCAGCATGCACTGCGCTGCGATTGCCGGCCATTGATTCTGTGCAGGCCTGGCTCGTCTCGAACGAGCCTACAGTGCATGTCGGCTCACTGGGAAAGCTCTGCTACACTAAATGGAACGGAACCTTAATTAGTACCATCGGTAACACCTGGTGTTTACCTACTATTTGCTGTGAAAAAGATCATTTGGTTTATGTGATGGCATTACAGAAGCCAATATTGAATGATGCTTGAGTATTTGTGCAGCCCAAGTAGCAAAAATAAATGTTCCCCTCCAGAGGGGCAACTCAGACTCTAGGGCAAAATTTAGCACGTCTTTGCTGATAAAGATGCTGAACAGTGTAGTAATGACACTTCTTCAGTCCTTCTGCCACTCACCACATCTTATGTCAGCCACTAGGATGTTGATGTCTGTAAGTAAACTGTCTGAAAATGTATTTGAAAATAATTAGATGTAATCTAAATATTCAAATGATGAGCCTTTAATGTATAGCCCCGTTCCTGACCTCTTAATCACTGATGTGGTGCCTATTGACGGCCTGGTCGACCAATTAAAGCTTTGAGGGCGGGATTAACTGCATAGCCTTACCTTGGCCAGGTGCAGGTGGGTCTCTGACAGCAAGTCGGGATGATGTTTGGCCACCAGGCGGATGACATCATCGAACATCCGGTTCTTCTTGTACATGGTTATGGCGAGGTCAGGCTGCTTCACCGTGGCAAACAACCTACGCACACCCAGGCAACCATTAGTAATTGTTTTCCTTAAGTCCAAAAAGTAAGAGAGGACTTTTAACAAGACTTAAATCAGTCTAGAGAGAAATGAGCAGACAGCCGAGTCAAAACAGGCTCTGAAATAACCACCTGTCAACAGTCAAATACTGTTTTTATCATTTTTTCTAGCTGTAATTTAGGTGAGAGATGACTTCAAACACAGTCATGTTAGTTCGCCTCACTCCATTTTCCATGCTTCCAAGAGCCAGTGATGCGACAAATTACTATAAATAAAGTGATCTCCATTTACCGCTCAGCCTCCTTGAATTTCCCATCTCTCTCCAGCTCCTGAGCTCTGCTGATGTACAGAGCCATAACTTCCTCCTCTGTCATACACTTCACCGCCAACTGCAAACAATCACAATGGCTTAATTTAATTTCTCTGTTTCCGAGGTTGGTATTTTTCTTTTTAAAAAGTAATCGAATGTAGTGCTGATTATCATTCAGTGTGACGTACTTTGGGATCAAATGTGCATTACTATGTTTATAACTGAGACTATGCTGGTTAGACAAGATTAGGAAAAAGGGAATAAATAAAAAACGGAGCCTTCAGCTCGTCTAGTATTATATTAGGGGAAAGTTTAATTTGCCACAAAAATGCATATTAATCTATCTCTCTATATTTTTCACACTTCTTTCTGTAGTTTGCCTCCATACCAACCTTATGAGCCTCCTCCCAGCGTCCTGCTGTGGTGTACATGTCTATAGCATCTTTGATATGACCTCCTTTCACAAACAGTTGCTCTGCCACCTACAACACACAAATTACACACAAACATACATACAGAAAACATCAAATATAATCTGAACATCATCAGTCCTCTACATAAAAGCGCATATTTCACATTATTTTGGAGCGCACACTTCTCAACTGGCATATACACGGCACATTAATATATAAAAATGGCGTTCCTGCGGGGTAAAGAGAACACAAAAACACTTGTTCAGCACTAATAACCTCATACAGAGTAATGTGAGCTGCTGGAGTGAGAGATTGTAGAGAAGGAAAAGGAAAGCATCCGCTACTTCAATTTGAATAGATTTTTCCTACATAAAGCCAAAAGCTATATTCCATTGAACCTGAACTAACACTGGCATCAATGCAAATGTATGTGCCGGTTAATCGTCCGCTCTGATTAAAAAAAAAACGTTTAGTCATTGTTTTTTTTCCCCTGATAATTTCTGCATTGAAATCACAGGTGTGGGCCTCCTTCATTGTTTGAGTTTGCACTGAATTATACTTTTCCTGCAACTTCCACAAGTTGGAAAGCAAAGAGCTTGTTATCTTAATTACTTTCTGTGAATATGCCCACAGAGCAAACAGACTGAAATGGCCTGCTATTTTCAGAGGCTGGCAGTCTGTGGAGGCTGTTTGGCTCAGCTGAGCTCATCAGAATAAGCAGAGCACGCTGCGCTTCACCATCATCATCTCTCTCTTCTTTTTCTCTCTTCTTTGTATTTACACCGGATTTCTCTTCTCCTTTTCAGCAGCCCTGTATTTCTGGTATTTAGGCAACTATTGTTACAACAGTCCAACTTGTCATTATTGCCAAAGCACCCTCGAGCAATCACAGCCCACACGGCTCCATGGAGACTGAACTAAAGTTTGTGTACGTGTGCAAGGTTGTGTGTGTGTGTGTTTGTGTGTGTGTGTGTGTGTGTGCACGTGTGTGTGTGTGTGTATACGGGTGTGTTATGGGTGACAGTATGTATCCCTGAGCGATGTGCAGGAAGTAACTGCCGGTGGCAAAATGTCACCTTTTCCCTCTGGCTGCCTCCATCTCACTGTCTGCTGTGGTGTTCAAGGAGAAAAACCTCCGGTGCTCACCTAACCACAAAGCCAAATGTACCGGCTTTAAGGCTGCCACATAGAGAATTTCTATGAGGTAAGTATATAATATAATTCATAGTGAATAACATACTCACCATTTATGGACATATTATTAAAAATCTTAGAAATCTGTGGCCAATTTAAAGATCCAGCGGACACATGAGACGTCACACAGACGAACAGAATCCAACTTTCACTCCCTTTCAGCTCTGTTTTTCTACACCTGAGACAGATATCTGGCTCTTTGGCAGCTAAATGCTCCACAGTGTTCATGTAGTGTACAATTGGTCATCAGAACTTTCTTTACAGTAAACAGCTGCCCCTGCTGCTGGAACCAAAACAGAAAAGTTGAGGGCCATAAAACCAAAACAATGAGCTGAAAGATGCTGAATCTCTCCATAGAGCTGACTGGAACTGCAGAGCTGATGTAATAATAATTCCCAGTTGGTTCATCATTACTAGGGTTGCAGTGGTATACCGATACTGTGTATATTTGCTTATCTACAGTGAATTCTACTGTGTTATTTTAAAAAACATCCTACCATATTCGTGTTATTTAAAAATATAGGACACAATAATTTTTGAAATTATAGTGAAGGTTTTGTTCAACCTGCTGTTATCATTCCTTTAAGGGTCATTGTAACTGATTATAATAATGATTGTGTTTGAAGGGTCCCTGATACCAAAAAGGTTTGAGAGCCACTGTTAAACCGCACTGTGATCAACTGAGCTGATCTGTTAAACTACCACAGGTATAATAAATATCTGTTGCCTCCCAGTAAACAAAGGCCTGTTACTTTGGTTACAGAGAACATTTAACTGGTTATTTTAAAACACATCAATGCACGAAGATACCATGTGTAGCTATTATCAAAGGGAGGTCATGGGTCAACTGTCTAAACCCCCTCCCCTTAACATTTCTTCTCCTTCTTCTCCTTTTTTCTTCCATATTTAACTCCCCTCGAGAACACCGTCCCTCCTCTCTCACCTCATAGTCCTGCATGGCGGCGTAGTACTGAGCTATCTTCACGTAGTATTTCCCTGCTGATGAATCCTCCTGTAACTCCAGGATGTGGACGGCTTTCTTCCACTGACGAGCTGCGATGGCCGCCTCGATGGCTTTAAGTGAGCAGCTGAGATGGGGAAACAACAAACTGACTTTAGTATGTTTGTATGCGAGTGTTTCCCTAAAATATCATGAAATAAGCATCGACTCTGAAATGTAGATTATGTGTGTAGACACTAACGATGTCGCTCCACCAAATCTTGGTTGACAGAAGGACAAAATGGACTGACAGCCACATTCAAAGTAAATTAACTTTGGTTAGGATTTAAGTAAAAACGAATTATTTTGTAAGGACTTTGGTGCAGATTGAAACTTTACTGGCAGAAGCAATTATGAAGTGGAAGTAGTATTTTTAAAACCTTTGTTATTGTGGTGAGTTTTAGCTTCCTACAGTCAAAATTCAGTTTCAAATGCTTTTTCAACCTGGAAAGAATAAAAATCTGGGCGCTGATTACCTGCCTTTACTTGGTATTTTTGGGAAATTAAAATAATGTTTAAAAGATATCTCTTCTCATCCCTCTGTTATGGTGCTGGTAACGATTTAAAGAACTATTGGCCATCTCTGTTGGATTGTTTTATTACGTGTCCTCTTTCCTCCTCTCCATCTGCCCAAATCTTTGTCTCTCTTCACTCCTCTACTCTACATACCCTGCTTCAATGAAGTGGTTGATGGCGGCGTCCATCTGTTTCTGCTGGACGAGGTAGTCTCCCCAGGACTCCTCCAGTTTCACCACCTCGGCAGGGAAGGCGAGGCGAGCCAGCTCCACCGCTACAGGAAGCAGGAAGGAGAAACTTGATAAAATCTACTGTATACCTACACTTAACTCAACCACATACATCCACCTGTTGTCCACCATCTAGAGTCATGTGACTAGAGTCCACACTTTTACTAATTAGCAATAACACAAAGTAAAGCTGAGTTATTGGTTCTGTGGTTCTACTACATGAAAAATCAGAGAACCACCAAAGTAATTGTAATTTATCCTGATGGGGGGCTTGAATGTGTGTAGCAAATTTAATGGAAATCCATCCAACAGCTGTTGAGACATTTCACTCAGAACCACAAATGTCAACCTCTGCTGGCGCTGGAAGAAAAAGCACAGGCTCATCCTCTTGGAGATATAAGTGGTAGATTGACCCACCAATCAACCAACACTGCATCCCCTAAAGTCATGTGAAGCTAGCGTAATTTAAAATCACCAAACGGACACATTTTTATCTATAATACAGGTTAAGTGTCATCTCCATGTCGCTGATTTACCTTTCCTGAAGGCTCCTCCTTTGCAGAAGCACTCCAAAGCTCTCTGGTTGTTTCTGATCCTCTCGTACAGATCTCCTGCCTGGTCAGAGGACGCAGAAAATATCAGTGCATTAAGACAAATTCACACATTAGGAAAATCCAATATGCTGAGTCAGGGTTGTTCAGGGTTGTTGGGAATGTTACCTAAATGGACAAAAGCATGTGGACATGCCTTACGACTGTTAGTGGTTGGGAACAGTGTATTCCTCTGTAGTGTGATATTTCAACAAACAACCTATAACCTACCTATAAGCACAAATCCTGTATGAGATACTTGACCAGAGGAATACTTTTTCCAAAGCACAATAATCTGCATGAATCTGTAGTATCCATTTTGGGACATTTATTTCTCATTTTTCTCCATTATGTACCTCTGCAGTGGTTCCTCTCCATCATCATTTCTACTTATCTAACTATTTCTTCCTTTTACTACTTCTTTTATCAGGATGCTTGTCCAGAAAAAACCCACCCCAGCTTCTTTAAAAGTTGTTTCAGCAAAGAGTTTTCTTTTCCGCTGGTTTAAATGTTAATTCAGTGGCTTTTCTAACCCGTCAACAACAAACTGCACAACACACAATCTTTGCAAAGTACACAAAATATACTGAATGTGAACAGGACATATTGGCTACAGCAAGTTAAAAATCACACGTTGCCAGCATCCGTTTCGACCTTCAAAAACACCTAAAAAACACCATCAGGATACAGCAACAAAATCGGATCTGAGGTTTCGTTCCCTCTTTCCCACCTGTTACGTAAACACAGATGGCTAGAGGAGAAGAATTGAGTTCTCAGACAAACAGCTACAGTAAGAGACACAGGGAAATAACAGACAGATGGAGGGAGACAGAGTGTAAAACTGAATAAACAAAGAAAAATGTTGATAGCTCTCCTCTCCTGGCATCTGTTCGGAGAAGAGAGGGAGATGAGGTGTCTGAAAAACAGTTAAAGTAAAGGAGGAATGGAGGAGATTTACCATTATAGGTTACCTGTACCAGCTGTGATCAGTTCCACAATAAACAAGAGCCAGAGAATGCACCATAAAGACACTCACCCTCTCATAAAACTCTCCCTTGATGAGACTGGCGGCGATGCGGCTGACAGTGTCGCTGTTGTTGGTGATCTCCGGGTGGCCGATGGCCAGCCGGGCGGCTTTAGCTGGTAGTCCGGCCTTCAGGTAGAGGTTGATGGCGCCCTGGAAGTCTCCCTCGTTCTCCTTCACCTCACCGGCCTTCTCGTCCTGACCCGTCTCCGTTAACCACTGGTAATAGTTCGCACGCAGGCTGTCCAGCTCCGGGTGGCCCTACGGTCATTTATAGAGAGTGGGGTTGTTTCTAAGTTAGACGTAGGTTCAAATTTATATTAATAATTAATAAAAAATATTTAAATAATCTATTAATCTTTAAATGAAGGATTTTCACTTTGATTTTCAATGTTTTATAGTATAATTGTTCATTGAATATATTTGGATTTGGACTGTTAATTGGAAATAAGCAGTTTGAAGATGTTAGCTTGGGCTCCAAGAAGATATAAACAACAGATTAATCATTAGTTGAAACCTTATTTTAATCAGTTGCAGTTAAAGGTTCCTTGTTGAGTTTTAGACCTCTAGAAGCACAATTAAGCTGTTTTTTCCCTGTTTTGTTTCTCTTGTACATGCATATACAGTAGTTTCCTAGTAATAGTTTCACACTATATTCCGCTGATCAACACGTGGCGGTAACACGCCAAGATATGCTGCAGAGCGCCAAGATGAACGTCCACAATGGAGGATTTAAAAAAACTTCACAATCGGCTTTGCAAATGTTTTAGAGGAAGGAAATTCACCTGACACGTTTGTTAGACCTCAAGGATACACACACTGTGTTTTTGTGAATAGCACCAAAAGTTGAATTTGTTTGTTTGTGTTGTTGTCAAATTGCTAAATGTTTCTTTTTTTATTTCAGGTTTATTTTTATAGGGACACACCTGGGACAATGCCACTACAGTATTTATAGCATACTCTAGCTTGCAGTGCCCGCTCTAAGATGGGCCTTTAAAGAAGTACACGACACAAAGCATAAAGAAGAATCATTCATGACTACATGACGGATCCCTCTTAAAGCTGAGTTTAAAACGATCCCATGCATGATTCATTTTGATCAGTTAGTAAGGAGTTACTCACTCCTTGAACAGAAAAAGACATCTGTCCAACAGAGGACTTACAAAAGGCCACTTTACAGTTCCCACATTCAAGTCAGTAATTTGCCTGACTAATGATGCAGCATGTGCTCATTGTGTAATGAGACTCGTCCTTGATCACGCTGGGGGATCTATTGAGTCCAATAAGAATCGTTGCACGGAAATGAGGGAGAAAGTCGCCTATTCAAGATTTATCTAACTGTTGAGACCCAGACAACCCTGGCTAAATGGCTGCACCACAGAAAAGGTTACAGTATGCAACAACAGACAGCGAGAACAAAAGCTCCCTCGGGATAAAATGCAAAGGGGTTAGGCAAAAATTTGGTCTGTTCATTATTACCTTGGCTTCAGCCACTGCAATGCAGTCGTCCCACATGTGGAGCTCCTGGTACATCTCTATAGCTTCATCAATGGCATTCTGCAGAAGGATTATATAATTACAGATATGGTTACCGGCGTAGATATACAGATAGAAAGAAGATAATGAAGACCGTTCAAATGCCGGGACGTGTGGTTCAGTTCTACATACTATAGAGTGAAAAGGCTGATTTAAAATGTTGCATTGTGACAAACAGAATAAAGCTTCTGTAAGCGAGTGTCTACACAAGGTTTGGTTGTATGAGGGAGAACGGGGTGAGTCACCAACCTGCTCCATGTAGTGCATCTCAGCCAGTTTAAAGTTCTTATCCAGCATGGCCACATGGGCTTGGACTTGGAAAAAGGCAGTTCCATCTCCTCCCTGGTCAAAACAGACACACACACACACACATTCATTCATTTCACTTCATTTCAGCCACGAGAAGCATAAATCTTTAAAGCAAATATATAATAATTATTCAGATTTTGTGGTGTCAAAACATCCAAATTTACAGCTGATGAGTATCAGTGTAGTTAATCCAACAATATTAGCACCAGAGTATTCCTCCAATACTGCCTAAAATGTGGTACTGGGTATCGCCCCGTAATTTATTAGCCCCAAAACGGGACCCTGCTACTTCCAGTAGTGTCCCGTTTGCCATTCTTGATTCATGACCTACTCTGATGTTAGGGTTTAACCTGAATTGGGCCATACAACAATGCTAACAATCATACAGGCTTAGTAGTATACCCATGTTAAAAAATAATGAATATATATTTTTCTTTCAATGCACATGTATCGGATCGGTGCACAGAATCGGCCGATACACAAAGTTCAGGTATCAGAAAGGAAAATAGTATCAGAGCATCGCTAACCAGCACCGCCCTCAATACTCTTTAATGGTCAGTGTGCAGATGTACTGTACTGTTGTATCTGTGCTGACATGAAACACACCATTTCCTGTGAAACTTTGTCGGCAATCTGGTTCGTTTGGTGGAGGAAACGTACAGTCGAGACGTCCCCTAACGCAGCGAAACACCTGGAAAAGAAAACGGGAAAGAAAGAGTGAGCGAGTACACAAAAAGAAGGAAACACAAAGACAAGAAATATTAAGTTGAGACGAAGTTAGAAGGTAACAGCGGCTGGTCAAAGCTCTGAATATCTGTTCACGGAGATAAATTAGAGCTTTTGTCTAATTAGCCTTTAGATACACTGCAGTCTGAGGGGCTAAGAAATGAAAAAGCACATCTTAGCATTTGGCCACTTTATTACCAACTCCCTCTGAACAGTTGCATCAGATTAATGAACAAGTCATGAAAGAAAAAAAAAGTTAAAAAGAAGAAAAAAAAAAACCCCTCCTTCTGTCTGACTCTTTCTCGCTTCCCTCCCTCATTAACATTACCCACTCCAGACAAAACCGTTTCTTTCCCCGATTTCATGATTTATGCAAATCAAGCCGATGCCTAACGAACAGCATATGCATTATTAATGACAGAGAATTCAAATTTGAAAAGTTTTCTCAAAACACAGAGAAATAAAAGATAGAAGGAGAGAGAGAGAGAGAGAGAGAGAGAGAGACAGAGAGACAGAGAGAGAGAAAAATGCTTATGATAGAAAATTAGAAATCTTTGATGATTAATGAAGTTAGAGAGGGAAGTCATGCTGGGACACACAGTCATCTACAGTGAGTGTGTGTGTGTGTGTGTGTGTGAGTGTGTGAGTGTGTGTATGTCCAAAAGTGTGCTTTTTCACTCTAGGTGACCAGGGTGTCCTTGATGTTTCCTCTTCAGTCACAAAGGTAAGTCTCAGTTACAATGATGACTGATACAGAATGTAATTATTTCAGAGACACAAATATTAGCTTGCAAGGTTTTGCGTATGTGTGTGTGTGTGCGTGTGTGTGTGTGTGTGTGTGTGTGTGTGTGTGTGTGTGTGTGTGTCTCGCTGACCTTTCCGCGATGTGCAGCTGGTGAGCCTCTAGAGCCAGCTTGCTGAGCGTCTTCCACATGGCTTCAGTCTCTGGTGACATCTCCAGAGTCTCAAGGAATGCTGTGGCTCTGTCAGCACATAAAATACACACACACACACACACACACACACACACACACACACACACACACACACACACACACACACACACACACACACACACACACACACACACAGAGAAGTAAATACAGTAATTTACAATCAGGAAGCAATTCAGACCATAATGCACAATATGACACAACAAACAGTGTCACTGGTATTGTGTGTTGCAGAGGCAGTATGAGAACAGCAGCAGGGTTGTGTAAATGTTGGAGACACTTGGTTTTATTCAACAGTCAGTGGCAGGTTTGACACTTTGCCCTCGAGGTAGCGGCAAAGTGTTTTTGTGGCATCGACAGAATTTTAAAGAATAGAAACCCTGTAAAGAGACAATTGAGTCACAATCAACGCTCTCGCTTTATCTGTAATCCTTCGTCCTCTCGCAGGCTTTCTGTGGGGTCCACAAAGTTAAATTTACTTTTACTTTTCCATACCTCTGCAACTTGTGCAAAAGTGTGAAAGTGTGATGGAAAACCAACACTTTTTTCAATATATATGATAATATATAAATAAAACAAAATATATACATATGTAATCAAATGATATGTGTCCTGGACCTGGCTAAGCAGCAGAAAATGGCTGGGCGGATTAATCAATTTAATGGATGGATGGATTTATTGAAATTATAACTAAATAAATAACTAATTAATTTAAGTAAGCAACGGTGTTTGCTTTCGGTATGACATAATACAAAAGAACTGAACAGCCGCTTGCAGCACAGTGGACTGTAGAAATAATCCAACTTTTAGTTTATAGATGTAAATCGTCTCCCAACAGACTCCAATCAGATACAAAAATATTTCCACTGACACTGCTGCCTGGGCGAGAGAAAAATAGACTTTTGAAAACTAAATTTAAGACTTTTTAATACTAAATTAAAAGCTTTTTCACAGCTTCCAGATACGCTGTCTCAACCACAGTCAACCCTCTTATCAGAAAGACAAGTACGAGTCACCAACACCCTCTGAAAGGTGGCAGTTCAGAGCCACAGTGAAGAGTTCAGCTGCTGCTCCTCCACACTGAGAGAGGTCAGTCACAGCATCTGATAAGGAGGCATCATTTTGGAGGTGCTCAAATCACGACGCACAGATTATATCTCCCAGCTGGCCTTGGAGCTCTGAGGAAACCCTCGAGAAGAGCTGGAGGAAGCTGCTGGATAAAAGGACATCTGGCCTGTTCTTTCTCGCCCTGCTGTCACTGTGACTCCGACCCAGAAAAGCAGCGAGTAGTCGGAAGGCCGGATGGATGTTCAACTCGACGATAATGACAGTGACGGGCCAATCTGCGAGAGGCTACGCTCACCTGTCGTAATCCCCGTCGTCCACGGCGGTACCAAACTCGATGAGGCCTTCGTCCAGTGTGTACGTCACAGTGTTGACACCCTCCGTCACGATCACATCTGTCTTCCCATCAGCCCTTTCTAGATCCACGATGTCTCCCTGACAAAGAGAGGTTAAACCTGAATTAGAGATGCTCCAGTGGTGGAATAAACCCGAGTACATTTACTGCACTTGAGCTAAAATTTGAGGTATTATTTCCATCACTTTATACTTTTATTTCATTACAGTTCAGAGGGAAATATTGTACTTTTGTACGTATTGAACTCTACAACAGCTATAGTACCAATTACTTTACAGGTAAAGATTTGACATACAGAAGATATGATCATCATGCACTGAATGAACTACCCAACGGACTATAACATAGTTAAAATTAGTTCCACCTCAACCAACTACAACAGTAAAATGTTGCTTACACCTTTACGTATCAGCAATAATAATCAATATATGTAGTAGTTTATAGTTATATAACATTTACATTTTGATGACATTACTTTTGGCTAAGTAACATTCTGAATGCAGAACTTTTACTTGTACTGTGTTTTTACAGTGTGGTATTACTACTTTTACTTAAAGCAGCAACAAGACACTTCATTTTGAACGTGGCAGTGTTTCTACCACCTCGTTTTATCTTAATTTGAGGGGAATCAGACCAAATCTGACCCGGTGGCAGACGTTGCAGTGCTGAGTTAAACTATATAGAAACAGCCAATCTTCTCTCTGACAGTCTTGTTTGTTTATGTGGATCAAATAGAGGCATCAGTATTAAACGGAGACTGTTTCATAACCACTTAAAAACTCCTTGTAGTATGTTTAAGTTAAGAATCTGTATACAGATGAAAAACATGGGCCACACATAATGTGGACAGCAGCAATAATTTATCCATTATCTATCTGTTATTTGTCAGCACATTAGACCGTCTGGCTCTCTCTGCTCTCTCGTTTTTTATTATTAATAAGAACATCAGTGAGTGTTCCACAAGCAAGTTTTTAAAAACTTGTGTTTGCCGAGAGCAAGTAACTGCTCCAGGACAGCAGCATTAAAAACACTCGCTCAGTCGGCTTCACAAGGAGACACAGCGCTTGAGGAAAGTAAAAGTAAAGCAAGTGGTTTGGGTATAAAAACAGGAAACTATTTTTAAAAAACCTGCAAACCTAGTGGAATAACTGCAATGAATGGGCCAGAGGTGGAAACTCTTGCTTTTATTTGAGGGGAAATCCATCGATTTTGCACATTGATGTCAGTTTACTCAACATAAGGAGAACTACTCAGCCTGTGAAAAACAATTATCTACCTATCTACCAATTAATTACCTAATTATTATCTGACAGATAACCTGTTTAACTGTGAAATCATATACTTAATAACCCTTTAAGTCATGTACATATGTAACCTGACTCACACAATCAAAGAGGACAAAGACTCACCTTGATTGGGAACATGGTGATGCTCTCTGGGCTGTCGATACTGTACCAGATGCAGAGGTTTCCTCTGTTTTGGGCGACCACCACGTCACTGCCCGGCACCCATTGGACATAGGAGCAGAAACTCAGCACCGTGGCCTTCACGCCGCTCTCTATATCATACAGATGGAGCTGAGGGGGAAGGAGAGGGAGATAAAGAAAATCTCACTTTCATAATTTAATTTCATCATCAACGTTGGTCTGAAGTTATCAGGGGAATTTGTTTTCCTGCTGAGAGTTAGATGAGAAGATCGATACCAATCTCATTCTGTATTTGTCTATTCAATATGAAGCAGGAGTCAGTTAGCTTAGCTTAGCACAAAGACTGGAAACAGGGGGAAACAGCTAGCCTGGCCTGAAAATCCTCTTACCAGCCCCTCTAAAGCTTACTAAATAACATTTCTTGTTTGTTATGTCTGTACAAACAGCTGATGTTGTTGGATACAGTCAGACGAGCTGTTTCCCCTTTATAGAGTTAAATTTAAGAATGGCTGGGGGCAATATGGTCTACAATTATTTATATTCTATAGCTTGTTTTTTCAGTACTTCCCGGCAGTATGCGGCAATAATGTCCAATGATACAACTAATTTGCCACTCAGACCCAGATAAGTGGCATACAATTGATGCATAGATTAACTAATTAAAGATGATTCATTCATTTAAGTTGATTTAAGCTTTAGCTAAAATCGAGATTGTCCCATTTTGAGCTGATGAGCTGCTGTTGCTGCAGTAGTGACAGTGTTTGCTACAGGTCTGACTGAAACTCCTCCTGCAGCACAGTCCACTGACGAAACAATCCAACAAACAAACAATTTTCTCGGCAAGAAAACGTGCAAAAATGTCCAAAAATATTATAGAAAGATAACTATATCAAGATGGAAGTATTCGACTATGTTTCTTCTTGTTAATGTAGGCTGATTTTGTTTAGTAGTAAACCCAGAGATTATTATATACATTTACCAATTCCCTCTCTCTGAAAGTTGAAGTTTACATTGCTTAACTCATTTGGCTCAAACAAAGTTGATTAGCTTCCACCAGCTCCATATGAATACTCACAGTAGCAATCTATTCTACTCTGATGAGCTGAGATTATGTATATTCTATAAGCTACAGTGGCTCCCCAAGCACTTAATATGTATGGGGAGTGTATGAGAGACGGCCCGCTGTTGTAATCAGCTACCTTAATATCCCCCCCCGACCACCACCACCACCATTTTTAATAATGCTCCAGCTATAGTTTCACCCTGGGGCTCAGCTGGCCAAGTTTTAATGCAATGAGGAAGAGCAGCCTGTTGATAAGTTCACTTGAAAGCAAGTTTCAATTAAAGAAACATTTGTTACACAACTTGACTTTTTATGATTTCTTACTGATGGGAAGTGCAATGAATACGTGCTATGAACGTGAATAACCCAAAATGTGAAATAATATAAATCTTTTTCAGTCTGTTGAGTATGTTCAGTTGCATTTCTATATCCGTTCAATAGGCCGATGGCATGGTGCTGCACATCTAATCTTTATGCGCCATCAGTACTGAATTAAAGGTACAATTTCTGAGTAGTGACATGAATAGGAGCATTTACTAGCATGTGGATCAAATAAAAAATATATAGTTTTAACTAGGTTTCATGGAGAAGAAACAGTTTAAAGTAAGGATTTCTATCTGAAGAGAACCACGAAACTTTACAGCGTTTAAAAACAGGGAGACAGATTTGAGATTTTTCTGGTTTTAATTACCCTCAAACTTTCCATCCTTTGCATATTGGAGTTCTTACCAAAGTCACTTGTGCCCATACATAAATATTTCACAACCTGTCCCAGTAAAGTTAATTCTGCACATGCTGAAAACATTCTACATTTGTACCTGGGGAAAAAAAAAACTAATTTATATTTAAAAAAATCTTTAAATGTCTTTATGTGCCAATGCAAGTGCAGCAAAAAAAATGTGAAGCCACTCAGGGATTTCCAATTACCAGAGTTCTCCATGTCTCCCCCTCTCCCTCCCCCAGGGCTTGAACATCAAACTGTTTCATTACCCCGGGGCAACAACTGACAACAGCTCCCTGCCACTCTCATCCCGCAGACTGTGAATCTCAGCACCGCCGAGCACAGAACAGAACAAAACTGAGAGCTTTTATAAATGTTTGTTTTAATTTGGTATTGGGGTGGAGAAAGCGAATTGTACGTTTCTCCACTGAAATCAATGGAGGAAAACAAATGAAGAGCATCGCCGAAAATCACAACGCTGTGCCTTTTCCGTTATTACTGTGTGCTCAAACTTAAAAGAAAAAAAAACACCAGAAAAGATTTTGTGTTGGGTTTGAACAGTTTCGGCTACAACACAGGTGAGGTGGTTTTAATCTGCTTGACATTTCTTCGTTATTAGAAAAGTGTTATTTCTTTTTCCATCTCTGTATTTGGTCATTTCAGAACAACGAAGAATAAAGTGAGGGAGCTTTTATGATTTTAAGTATTCAACCAATGTATGTGAGTAACAAATGTAGTTATTTAATTGAAAACTTTAGTTAGGTCCATTTTAACATAACCCAACCCGGGGGTATTGTCGGAGTTGAAACATAATTAACGGGATAAAAAACTATTTTCGCTAGACAAACATTTATCTATTTTTGGGTGAATGATAGTTGACAATTTTTGGGTCATGTTACTTCTTTAGGCATATTACATGGCTCCTGGTCCTGCACTACAGGACATAAACAATCATTTCTTTGCACTTGTTATCTTTTGGCACCTTACGTCGTCAACCTTCTTCACACAGCTTAAATGTTAAAGGTTCTATACACGACATTTGTGGCCACTAGTTGTCGCACTAACCAGCGTCTTAGACCGAAACAAATGGGCGGTTCACCAGACCAGATAAAGAGTAAGATCCTTGTTGTTTAAACAGACTCCATGGACAAAAAACACCTCACAGAATATCGTAACTTCACTCAAAGTGAAACGAAATCAACAAAACCATCTTTGTTAGTATTTCCACTGTTCCAACAATCACCAACTCTGGTTTGGACGAAATAAATCCTTACTTCAGCGACGTAGATGAGAAAACACTAACTAATGCACGTGCCAAATAGTTGTTGCTGTTATATATTAATGTTAAAATCTTGCATATATAACCTTTAAATGCCCCACAGAAACAACATCTCGTCCCCACTCTGTGCCTGTATATGAATGGGTTGGCAATAAAGTTCTCTAACCCCAGTGGTGAAGTGCATCCACATTTATTCTGAATTCCTTTCACATCACTTGGACGACCAACACGGCTCTACAATAAGCGACAAGAGACATTTTGGGTGATGGACATGGCTATAACTTTAGACATGGCCCAAAACGAGGTGCAGATTCCTCTACTTTACTTTACTACTTTACTAATCATCATCTTGTCTATCATTTGTCCTCTCTGCCTTTAGGCCTCTCTCCCGTTGTTTCTCCTCTCTTACAATCCCTCAGGGTGCTGAGGTTTCACTCTCACCCGTAGCTTCTTGTCCCTGAACAGCAGTTTGCGTCCGGTCTCGTTGAGCTCCAGCCAGTCAATCTTGGAGTCGTGGCTGATGGTTCCCAGATTGTAGCCGCCGGCCAAGTCCACTGGGGTGGGAAGGTAAAAAAAAAACAGCTTAACTGAGCAGCAGTCAGACTGCTAACGTGACAATGTATCTGGCTAAAATTGGCCTTTAGTTCAAGATTAGAAACCAGCCAGTCATTATATAATCATTATTGATTCCATCAGGCAGAGTGAGCAGTTTCTTTACTTTAAAAACTTACCTGCACTGGGATCAAGGTGATATTATTAGTCTGGAGATATATCAGACGTACATCAACTTTTTAATTAAAATGTAATACGATCCAGTCAGTGTGGTCCACTCAATGGAAATGATACAATTCAATTGATGTGATTGCAATTATTATAGTTGTAGACAGTTCAGGAGTTTAATATTATCATGGCGAGTAATCATAATACAGTCTATAATAATGATAATGGCAGCATCATCAGAATCCTACAGTGCTCAAAAAGCTGCAGACTGAAGCTGTTCTCCAATTAAAAGACATTTCACAATCCCACGGTGCAAAATGAACGTGTTAATCTGCAACAGATGTAGATGAAACCGATGACTCACTATTACTTGGTCAGGTACTGCAAAGTTACTCACCAAGCTATTCTTGGCGTGGAATTAAAAACTTGTCACCCATTGCAGATTTAAAACCACATTTGGTATTTAAGGAAGTATGTAGGAGAAACTACGGTGGCCACGAAACTCGTGAAAAACACAAACAGCCATAACACGATTCTTCTTCTTTCTGGGCTACTGTAGACACATGGTGGTTCAACATGGCGGACTCCGCCAGAAGAGGACCCGCCTTAGAATAACGGCTTATTTTAAAAGGTAACAAAATTCTTATTTTCAGGTGATTATAAAACCAATGAAATCTGCCAGTAGATCCTCCTAAACGTCACACACTGCACCTTTAAAGCAGTAAAACCACCAAAGCTTTGTTTTTAAGTATGTTATGTCAGAGAATAGTGGACCTTTAAGATTGAATATCAGTACAAATTATTAGAAATCAGACATTTTAGCTGAAAACTACAGGAGGTTAAACCTTAACTCAGAATTTTAATTAGACAATAGGCTACAATAGTCATGTTCCCATCCACAAATTCTCCTTTCACAAACACACAGTCTTACCAATAGCAATGGTCTTTATATCAACCAGATATGCAAGCTTCTTGTTGTCTTCGACTCCCCTCTGCTTCCTCTCATTGAGTCGGACGCTACACGAACAAAAACACACACACACACACACACACACACACACACAAACACACTTTTAGTAAAAGAATACTGGTCACAGTAACAGAACTTAACATTTCAACATGTACGTTTTTAAATCCGACATCAGCTCAGCGTGATAATTCAGCTGCTGTTCATCACACTTGAATTCCCAGGACACCCCTGATCATGATGTTGTCATGCTACAGTGTCCAGCCAGAGGCGAGGAGCAGTCAGAGCATCCTGAAAACCTGCTGGCCTCAACAGCAGTCGGCCATTAGTCAGTCACCCGGGAACTGTCAGTCCTGACACTTTTGACAGGGCTGAATATTTTAACATGGATGCTGCCTGCTGACTAGTCTCGCTGACTCTCTTGAAGCCTCACTTTAATGATATCTGGGGTCTCTGCACAGCTCAATACACCCATCTAATGGACAGAGCGGGAAACTGCTTATTAGGAATGATTAGGGCGGTCAAACTTATTCAAAGACATAAGTGTGAGCAGTTTATTGGAACTCTGTTTATGCTAAATTGGCATTTTTAGGTGTTTATACTTAGATTAAAAATGATACAGAGGATAAAAGACTTTTTTAAATTAACATTTATTGTATTTAATTAACAGTCTCCTTCCAATTGTAGTGTTGCAGATAATATCTTGTGTCAGAAAGACAGTAGTAATAGGTAAATTATGTTTTAACAACACGAAATTGGTAAATACATATTTAGAAATGGCTATTATAAAATGCTAAATTGTGACTTTATTCAATTTGGGGGTTTATTATTCCTGTAAAGTTGTGTCAGGTAATTTGAGTCATTGCTGAAACCTTTTACTGCACATTTGTTATTTAGGCTGTTAAAATAGCTTCATTTGGCATTTTAACACTTCTGACATTCAATGGATCAGTAAAATGAGCAATTCTCTCAATATATACAAATCAGTTGGTTCTTTGGATCGAGACAAACCTGTTGAGGTGTTACTGAACCAACTTAATAAGACCTACCTGATGAGGTGAGGGTTCATAAATTCTGTTCTGACTGATCCCAGGATGTCATTGTTGCTGTATTCCACCAGGCTCAGCTCGCCCAGCATTAAAAATCATACACACCTGAAATACAATAAAAACACAGTAGGGTGAATTATAATGGGAGCAGTGTTATGGGAGCTGGTAGCCATATAATGTAAGACACAAGACATGACGACACCTGTAACACTCCTGCTGTAACGGAAGTATAATTATATTACACAGTTCTTTCTCTCCATAGCAAGTAGTGTCGTAACAGGTAGATGTCCCTCACAACTGCCTTCTTAATAATTACCTTCACGTTGCCAAAAAACACACTGCGTGTACTCACCGTTTCATTTTCAAAGAAGAACTTTTCATTTCCTCCAGAACCGGGCCATGGCACCTAAAGAGAGAGGCAGCAGAGTAAAGGCTTCAATTTAAACATTAGAGCAACACTTACTGCAAATTATACATAGTGAACAGTCGACTTCCATTTATTGTGAGACAGAAAAAACAAGGAAACCATGTATGTGTGATCTGACACAAACTTGTTTTCAATGGACCTACTGCAGAACTTGTTCATAGTGAAGTCTCTGATTATTCAGAGTAATTGGGACACGGTTTCGTCAAAGGCACGTTTTTCCAAATGACATTTTTCAATGCTTTTAGGATGGAGGCAGACATGTCAGAGGCAGATATATCATAACTAGAGATGTGCACGATTAGTTATCTAGTCAATGCTCTCTAGTTGGCACCAGGAATACTAGTTGGTTATAATAATAATAATTATAATTTATATTTTCTTGAATGTCAATTACACAAGGGCAAAGGGATACATACTCGTACACCTAAAGGAACATAAAGACAACAGCAAAACAAAACAACACGACAAAGAAAAAAAACAACGCAGATTGGAAGTGTTTGTACGAAAATGTAGGCTGTAAACTCTGATTCTGATTCTGATCACACACAAACTTATCGATTTAAATTGTGGTCCATTTGGACAGTTTTCTGTTTGATTTCTTACTTTCAGACAAGTTGTACTAGTCTAATGTGGAATTTCTTTGAACATCCGTATTCAAAACCTCAGCAGATAAACTCCACACTAGATATCACTGAAAGAAAGTGAGAATATACGTTTGTTTTTTTGTGATTTCGGTGAGGTGACCCTTTAAGTCCTACCTCACTCAGTTTATTTGTGAGCAGGTCGCCCAGCAGAAGCGTATCGGAGGTGTGAGCCACCAGGTAGCGATCTTTGCCCATGATCTTCACTTCTTCTATCTCATAACCGTAATAGGACTTCAGGACCACCCGCGTTCCTGTGGAGAGGTTCTTCACTATCACCTAGAGGAGGAGGAAGAAAAAAAAGTGGATAAAAGGGCCAAAAAAGAGAGAATAAGACACATGAAATGAATACTTTTTGATTCCTATTTTGCAGATAATAAGGCACAATCAGCACAATAAAACTACATTGACGATGGTCTTAAGTGTATTTACATGCTATGGATCAGCCGGCAGACTCACTCCAAACAGGAAAGAAAGAAAACGCTGTTGAATTCTTGATTACATAATTACAAATGTAATTATCAAGCTGTCTCATTAGCTGCTAGGATGAATTTCTCAATTATAATAATAATCATCACCATAATCAATTTTAATTTGTATCTTTATTTTTTTAAACCAGTCGCAAACTCAACTCATGCTTTAATTCATTTTATTTTGTTAATCAGAAAATCCTAGATTGAGTTCAAAGGCCATTTTTGCACATTTATATCAGTTGTGTTTCTCCAGCATTATTATTCTGTGGGATTGTCACAGTTCTTAAGTTATTTTTATTACAAATAATAAAATAAAATATAAGCTTTTCCAGGAGATAAGGAACTTGTTGCTGTAATCAGAATCAGAATTAGAAATACTTTAATAATCCCAGGGGGAAATTATTTTCGTTACAACACTCCAGATATACAAACAACATATTAACATATTAATTAAGTAATCACACGACCGTCACACAAAACATTGTTGGAAACCACTTTAATTCACACGCCTGTGAGACATACGGCTCATTTTCATTCTGAATTTGGTCCGAAGACCGTTCATATGTTTAATTGAAAATTCCTTTGAAATGCATCAATTAATTAGAGAATGAGAAGATACCGTAGCTAAACAAGTGCTGGATAATTGTTTCCAAAATCTTAATTTACGCTGTCTCTTTCTTAATTAGGAAACTGAGCTACTGGATTGTTTTTTTGCACTTAAATTAATTAAATCTGAATTATTGTAACTTTATATTTTCAGTTTGGTAATTGGCAAGTGGAAGGAAAACAAAGTGAGGGCTGGTAGTTCTACTTATTGTCTGTGCAATTACAGATACTGCCTTTTTGTGGTCAAGACAAATAACTTGATTCATTTTTTCTATTTTTGTGGTTGCGTCTGTCTGTACCTGGCTCAGGCCGACGTAGGTCATCTCAAACTTGTTTTTATAGATGGCTCTCCGCAAGCAGCAATCAAACAGCTCCACTCCTCCACACAGAGTTCCCTGAGAACACAGAACACACAGACACAATAAATACATTTTCAGGTGATTTTCAGGTAATTATACCTAAATTATACCTACATGTTACACAATAGACCTTTAAGTCTAAAACCAAGCTTATGTGAGGGACCAGAATACTCCATGTACGCACATTGCTGCAAATCTCCACAGACGAAGTAAAGAGGAAAAGGCAAAACAACACTTAAAAGTCACACTCTGGATTAAAATAATGCGACGGATAAAGTATTTACAGCACAGAGACGAGATCCGTCTTTCTTCCAGGCCAAGCTGGTGATGGTGTAGAGGTTGAGAATCTCTTTAGGCTTGGCTTCATCCCACACACTTCTCCTGGGAGCCCAGTTAAACACCCGCAACCTTGGTGAGACATCAGGAAGAGGAACAACTTCTGAGGTACTAAAAAGCACTTGCTTACATTAAATTTACTCACATTAACACAGTGATGAGCTGACAGGTACCACCGTACTGTCTGTATATCAACTGAGAGAACATATACTGACCGGTCGTAACTGCCAAACACAACAGACTGCCCGCCGGGGCTGGTGGCGGCCACGGTGAACTCCCTCTCCGTCCGGTCGCGGGTGTAGTCGAAGGTCTGCAGGACGTGACCCTCTCTGCTGTAGGCCACCACCTTCTTGTCGCAGCCGCCCACCATGATGCCGTTTGCACCCCAGGCCAGAGCGTAGGGTGGGCACGGGTGCATGAACAGCTTACCCTGTGTGTCAGAGTGTGTGATAAATACAGCATGTAATTAATTAAAATGTAAGACAGGAAAATGTACATAATAGGATCGGTGAGGATGTGGGTACCTGAGAATCCCCTGAACCTTCGTCATCGAAGAAGTAACGCACCACTGTCCCATCGGCGTGGCCAGAGAGGATACCTTTACCAGAGACACTGACACAGAACAAATAACACTGACTGAGTGCACCACAGAAGAAAACAATAAACAAGTACATCATTTGTGGCTTGACATTTTGAGACAGTCCAGTCAGCCCCTTACACTAACTGTGGGTCATAATTACATATGAATATGCATTTACTTGGATGCCAGTGACACAACACAGGACTCGGTGCCATAGATGGTTGATGACTTGTTGGTCTGAGTGTTGGCCAGTCGAACCTACGGGAACAAAAGAACATTAAAATGATTTAAACATACACAATTTAATCTATCTTTTGACCAAAAAACTGCTTTTAAATGCTGATATTTCTGCATTAAGGCTGACAGCAGTTATTGAAACTGTTCTGTTTCTATTTCCATATTACAGAATTGCCCCAGTACTTCAATCACTCCTGCTGATACTCCTGTAATACTCCTACCAGTTATAACACCTAAAGGAAATATATATAACCTGTACCATTAACATAATGACTCCAGATGGGAGGTGAGAACATGCTGCAGACTTACCTTGCCATCCACTAATCCATAAACAATTGCATGCTCTGCAGGCCAAAGCAAGCAAGTCACAGCACTCTGCAATACAGAGAATCAAAGCGTTACGAGGATGTTTAGAAAGTTAGAAACTGAAACTTCCTTCTCTAAAACAGCAGCTACAACTAGACAGAATATGCAGATTTCTTTGTAACATAATCTTCATGAAACACTTGATCCCTTTTCAGCCTTATATGTCCTCAAATCCACTAAAACATCTGTGAAATGGCCAAATATCTTGTGTATTAAACAAACAATACATACAGTGGTATATCCAACACAGCTAAACAAAGTGTCTGCTTGTGTTTAACTTACCGTCTGAACGAATTTGTTGCAAATGGCTTTCTTGTCGCCCCTGGGAGAGAAAATAACATTGACAACAATCAGTTTTTCACGCATAGACGCAGATAACAGGATGAGGTTTTAATACGGGAGAGACGGGCCGCGGGACATTACCAATCCTCTCCGATTCTGTACACAAAGATGATGTTGTCCGACTGGCCGATGGCGATTTTGGTGGAGTCCGGTGAGAACGCCATGTCGTTGACAACGTAGCTCTGTTTTCCATACTGACAAAAGATTACACACATTTTATTATTACACACACACACAACCTGCACTGGTAACCTCTCCTGATAAAGTTATTTATTTATTATTTTAACTTTAAGTAACACAAACTTCTCGATTAAGCAGCTTTTACCGGGTGTTGTGTTTTCACAGAACAAATAAAAATGACAGAATTAAGTCACTTTAAATTACTAAAGCTACTTGATCAAGAATGTCTTTTTTAACTTTAACTAAAATTAAGATAATTTTACTTAAAGTATTCGACGTAATCCCTTTCAAGAAAGAAGGCTGGTGCAGTTTAGATTTTTTTTCGTGTGATAATAATGTGTAATTGTGCTTTATTGTCTTTCTTTTATATGTATATCTGAGCGCTTTTACTTTCTCGGTTTCTTACTGTAATTTCTGTTGTTGCATATCTTTTAATCTGGAAAGCATTTTGAGCTCAAGCTTGAGAAGAGCTTTACAAATAAAATCAGGATTATTAATACAACAACAACAACAACGCAGGTTCATTATGCACACCTGTACAGTAAATATCTGTGTGTTTTTACTGCCATTAATCTATAGTTTGATCCTTTTTCTAACGACAGAGTCATAAGCGAGGTTGTACCTCAGTAGTTGTCTCATTTTCTTGTGTGTGTGAGCTGTTTTTAAATCCTCTTTTGCTCTCCTTTCCACTCACACTGCCCCCTTCCAGTCTCACCTTGGAGTCCAGGGGTTTGGTGGAGAACTTGTCTCTCCTCTCTCCCTGCTCATCGTACAGCAGCACCACTCTGTCCACAGTGCAAACAGCGAACTTGGTGTTATTCGGTGCCCAGGTGAGACAGGTCACTTTGGCCGCACCCTCCTGAAGAAGACCGAGAAAAACAAGAACAGCACCGAGGTGAAAACCAGCTGAAGCCTCTTCACCAAACCTTAAACCCCGTTCTGTAACGACAGGGGCTCATGACGAAGATTGTAACTGCTCCAGATTGATCTCATTTGGTATCAGTTACACAGTCACACTCTTTATACACAGTTAGCATCGTTAAAGCTAACCTGTCCCTGAACTCACCTGCGGGGTTAACAGCGTCTTCAGATGCTTCAGTTGCATTTTTCGGAAGTCTTTAGGAAGCTCGTACCGGGAAGAATGTTGTTAGTGTGGAGATTAAGGAATCTTTAGATGATTAAGGCCATTTTTTTAGTTGAGCAGCGCCAAGATAGCAGCTAGCAAGGAGGACATCTTTGTAGTAAACAGAACTGGGATCTCCTTAGTTACCGCTGAGGGGGCGGGGCTCCGTGATCTCCTTAGTTACCGCTGAGGGGGCGGGGCTCCGTGATCTCCTTAGTTACCGCTGAGGGCGGGGGGCGGGGCTCCGTGGTGCGTTTACAACTGTGGGAAATGTCAGCTGCTCTCAAGAATGAGTCCATTGCGTTGTTTTGTGTCGACAAAATGTATTTTAGTCCAAAGATTAAAAACAAGTGACAGTATTAAGGCTATTCGAGGTGACGCTGGATATCGTGACTATAACTGGGGCTGCTAGTGGCGTTTTTTTCCTTAAAGACGCCACGTGTAGTTGTAACGGGTCCGTTTTTAATTAATATCTTATTAGCTATCATTGACAATACAGCAATATATGTATGTAGATTCAAGACTAAAGTCTGTGTGTGTGTGTGTGTGTGTGTGTGAGCTGAATCTGGGATCCAGTCTTTATAAAGCGTTTTGTAGGCTTCGTGTTTCCAAAGCTGGTGATCTGCGTCACGATTATAGCGAGTTACATATTAACAAACAAACAAACACAAAAGTACAAAATATAAATATAATATTTGCCTTTTTGAACGGTTGGTTAATCACTATTTTAATATATATAAGGTTTGTGGTCGTGGGGAGAAAAAGAACCACTGGAGATGCCGGGGATTGAACCCGGGGCCTCATACATGCAAAGCATGCGCTCTACCACTGAGCTACATCCCCTTCCGTGTCCGCTACGTTTGTGGTCGTGTATTTATAATGTACATTTCAAACAATTGAGCCACTATTGCACTCTCTGTGTATTTATTTGACAGCTGTAGTTACCAGTTACTTCCTCAGAGTCAGATAATTTGATATAAAATATAAATCAATCACTTTATTGATCCTACTGATCACACTAGACAAACTCCATGCTGCAGACACTTTGACCAACACTGCCACCTCACAGGATTCAAACTGAACTCCAGCTGTTGTAGAAGTTGCTGCTGCAGGACCCCCCCCAGCGTGATGACGTCATTTACGCCAAACGTGAAGTTAAGTTTCTTGATTGGACCGGAAAGAAGCGATTCTGCTTTCAAATTAAACCCCCCCCACCCACCCACCCACCCACGTGGCACATGATCAAAAACATGGCATGACATCACTTTACACCTTGTTTGCAAAAGTGAAAGTATGAATGATTAAAACTGCTCATTGATCCACAAAAGGTTCACACAGAGCAAAATATTAAAATTGATTATGATGCCCCCATTTAGAAATTATGTAATGTTTATCAAAATGGTTTAAATGAGCTTATAATGCACAAAATGAGTGCTACTGTAAATATTTATTGAATACGATTAATGATACACACATTTTTTTATTTTATTTTATATTTCAAACTGAATAACCGGCCATGCCATTACAGTTTTTATTTAATATGTTGACGTAATAAAATGAATTAAAAGCTCTAATGAGTTCACCAAATTACCAAAAGCACTCACCAGGCATTTAAATGCTCTATTGTGAACATGTTATCAGCTTAAATGAGCAAAACTGGTTTATTTAGTCAAATGTAATCTACTGCACAAACATTGGCCCACTTCACATGACTTTGGTATTATGGGATGACTTTAAGTTTCATCGTCAGCGTAAAGCAGCATAAACAATATAGCTTTTAATACATTTTTAAAACACCTATTCTCAATGATCATTAAAGTCAGCTGCTATAATACCACACACACACACACACACACACACACACACACACACACACACACACACACACACACACACACATATATATATATATATATAACTAAAAAAAGTGTGGCTTTTATTTTGAAATCTGTCGGCGGAAGTGCGGTGTGTCACTGCGTAAACTTACCGGCCGGGCTGCGGGTCCGACTAAAACCGGGAAAACACCTCATTAAAACTCGCTTTTATTTTTTTAACCACATCGTTCCGTCCGGATCGATAAAGGCTGACAGAGATCTGCTCGGTACGGCGAGAGGGCGGGGGACAAATCTGGTAGTTATTCCCCCCCGCTAAGTCTCATCTTCATCACCCCTCCTCCTCCTCCTCCTCCTCCCTCTCCGCGCGGCGTGAGTTTCACGTGGAGACCGGAGGTTCATCACTACTACTGAATCAGTCTACTGCAGTTAGCATTAGCTCTTCGTGACTTTAAACAAAACAAAACAAACAAACAAACAAACAAACAAACAAAAAGATGGCAGCGTTGATCCTAGAGGACGGGACGGCGTTCAGGGGCCTCCTGTTCGGGGCAGATGTGTCAGTGTCGGGAGAAGTTGGTGAGTTAAACTTCATTTAAATGTGCCACGATGCTCTTGGAGTTGTAAAAGCGTGTTCCCAACCAAACTCCATTCAGATATCTGTCAATTATAGGTGGGGGGGGGGGGAACTAACGTTGTCAGTTGCGCATGTGCCACATGATCTTTCTTATATAGATAAATCACCCAACATCTTTATAACTGTGCTCGCCTCTTTACCAAACCTGGTTTGTTTTCCTCATTGTTTTTGGATGAATGTATAGCTAGAAATGGAGGTATGGCACTAACTAGCTTTTTAAAAAAAGTTGAGCTGTGTTGTAATAAACGCAAATCAACGTGTGGCAATAGTGCCGAATTAAAGATTAGGCACTATTGATTTTTATTCAAAGGCAGACTTTGCTCTGTGGTGCGTTTACTGGCGCCGTTGAGCAAGGCAGCAGTAAAAGTGATGGGATTTTGAGCGTGGTTTGGCGGGACGAAGTACACACAGTAGAATGGAATGTATCTCTGCTGGTGGGTTTAGTGGAGCACCTCACATCTGGATGACATAATCCAAAGCCAGTTTTATTACGTAACCACCGGTAGATCAGTGGTGGGAGTCATTTAAGGTGACAATAAACCTGAATCAACACTTCAAAAGTCAACAGTTACTGCTTTTAGTGAAGTTTATGTCAAGCAAATTGTTTACTCCAGCACCTGAACGCTGAATATTGATATCAGTGACTTATAAATACTTGTTATAATAACAAAAAATCCAGCTGTTGTTAAAGACTGGGCCATGTACTGATGAATATATGGTATGTTCAGTGTTTCAGACGGGCATGGTGGGCTACCCCGAGGCTCTCACTGACCCATCCTACCGCTGCCAGCTGCTCACCCTCACTTACCCTCTGGTCGGTAACTATGGCGTACCAAAGGACGAAGACGGAGACTTTGGACTGAGCAAGGTGGGCAAACTTAAACCGTTTGTTGTATAGCAGTAGAGGCCTTGAATTAAGATTTAATGAAAGATAATATTCCTTTGTGACGTGTTTTTATTGTGTTTTTGTTGTCAGTGGTTTGAGTCGTCGAAGATCCACGCTGCGGCTCTGATCATCGGAGAGCTGTCGGAGAGTCCCAGTCACTGGAGTTCAGTCAAGTCACTGGACCAGTGGCTCAAAGAGCAAGGCATTCCCGGATTACAAGGTCAGAAAATCTAACTTTAAATAAACTCATAATAATAATGTTAATGGGGAATAAGTTAAATCTTTACATTTGAATTTGAAATGGCTGCTAAATCACAATTTGGCACCTGATATATAAAAATGTATAAAACTATCAGATACTTGCAAGCTTTATTTATTTTATTATGATTTATTATTATTATTATTATTGATTGTTCTCCAGGCATCGACACTCGCCGTCTCACCAAAAAGATCCGAGAGAAGGGCACCATGTTGGGGAAGCTGGTCGTGGACGGGACTCCTGAGGACAGTATCCCCTTTGATAACCCGGACAAGAGGAACCTGGTCCAGGAGGTCTCCATGAAGGTAACCCACCCACATGCTTAATAACCTTTTTTTAAAAATAAAAAATCCTGAATTTATTAAGATTATTTAGACTTTATGTTAATTTCTTACCAAGATATCAATGCTTGATATTAGACCTCATAACTAAACTAGGAACTAGCCCGCACAGGTTAGAAGTAAAGATTAATTCGATTATTTCTGTCTGAATACATGTAAACAATACAGCAAACAGTCCTATTTGTTTCACCTCGTTTATTACTTCTCCAGGAGCCCAGAGTGTTCAACCCCAGCGGTAGTCTGCGAATCACGGTGGTGGACTGCGGCATCAAATACAACCAGATCCGCTGCCTGGCTCAGAGAGGAGCTCGTGTGACTGTCGTTCCCTGGGACCACCCGTTGGACAGCACAGGTCCGTCACACACTCCCAGACGTAGAGCAGAAAACTGTTTGACTGGGGCACAACACTCAGGGATCAGTTTGTTTGAGGTGGTTTGAAAGATGTCAGCGATAATTATGGCAGGTTTTTACCTTTTTTTTGGAGAACGTATAAGCAAAATGTGGGACTATGCTTGTGTTTGTTTCAAGGAAAACTGTGCTTATGTTAAAAGAAGTAGGACGAGTACAAGTAGCAGAAAGGTTTTCTCATTAATGTTCAGCCAATGTCTTTGTGATAAAGGAGTTTAGTTAGACAATAAAGTACCGGAAATTAGTCTCCAGACAGTTCACAAATAAAAGGAACAACCTGAAAGAATGAGAAACACCACAAATACGTATGCTTTCATTCAGAACACAAGGGGTCATTGATGAATTGAACACCTATGGGAGGTTTTTTCCTTTTTAAATTATCCCTCATCTGAATTCTTCAGTGGTAAAACCAGCATTTTGTTGTCCTTTTTTGTAGATTTTGATGGTTTGTTCATCAGTAACGGCCCCGGGGATCCCCAGTTCTGTCAGACCACCATCAGCAACGTGAGGAAGGTGGTCTGCGTCGAACGCCCCAAGCCGGTTTTCGGCATTTGCCTCGGACACCAGCTGCTCTCTTTAGTCATCGGATCGAAGACCTACAAGATGAAGTTAGTACCGCAAACTTGAGCACCTGCACCAAAGTAATGTACATTCAAAAGGTTTAAAACTGCAGATTCTCACTCCGACTTTCTTGTGTTGTGTATTTTGTATTCTTGATTGATCAAAATCTTAATGGCTATTAACCGATTACAGTTTTATCATTCACATTCAGGGTTCAACAGTTTAATTCTCATCTCTTTCATCTCATTTTCATTTCACAGAGTGCTGAAATCAGTCAATAAATTGGTTTTCTATTGACACAAAAATGCCTTTTAAATGTGCAAAGTGTTCAATTTGATGTAATTTATATACCCTCCCATCTGGAGCAGGCTTATAGGAGACTTTTGGAACAGGACAAAGACAGAAATGCGCCCTCAGTGACCTGAACCAGGGAACCTCTTCAAAAACCTCTTTTTATACACTCGCTAGAAACACAGACGTCCATGCCCACACACACTTTCTTTGGGAGAGTAGTGATGTGAACTGCAGGTTTTTGCTGTTCTCAGCAGTCTGGGCTGCTCCTGAATGAGCAGTGAGGTTGTCGGCCTGATCGTCATTGTTATGAAAAAGACTAAACAAACAAGCCGTAGCATGCAAGACGAGGCGGTCGGCTCTCCTTTGCTGTACTGCGCTCCACAGCCACATCTGCGGGGGTTAGGGAGGTTTTCTTTCCCCTGAGACTCCACTGAGGGGAGCTTTATCAGGCCCGACGTGAAGGTCACAATGGGCAGCGAATGTTTCTGTTACCCTGCTGGAATGTGGCTGGCATCTCGAACAGACAAGGGGATTGTTGGATTGTGGGATTCCAGGGAAATTCAAAATACAGATAGTTCACAGGGGGAAATATCCATGTCCTTGTAAGAAACTGTAGTTGTGTCAGTGTTACAGTACATGTTTTCTCTTTACCTGGAAGTCCAAAGCCCCATCTAAATGTAGCTGGATTACATTAAAGGTCCAGTGTGTAACAATTAGGATTAAGGGTGAACAACACCAACTAGATCAGATACTATTTTTGTATAAAAGCACATTATCAACATGTCTGTCCAGCCCCAACTATCTTATTTCTCCTGTCTCTCAGGTACGGGAACCGTGGCCACAACCAGCCATGCATCCACAAGGGAACAGAGCGCTGCTTCATCACCAGTCAAAACCACGGGTTCGCCGTCGACCCCGACACCCTGCCGAAGGACTGGGACGTCCTCTTCACCAACGCCAATGATCATACCAACGAGGGCATCGTACACAACACGCAACCCCTGTTCAGGTAACAGGCTCAGTCACTCCTGAGGACTTGATAACGCACACCAGAAATGCCAGAATTTAGTTGATGTGAATAAAACAATGTGATTTAAATTCTTTTGTGATGCATTTCTTCAGTGTTCAGTTCCACCCAGAGCACATGGCTGGACCCACAGACCTGGTCGGCCTGTTTGATGTCTTCCTTGACACCGTGAAAGACCACAAAGAGGGCAACGCTACCAAATCTGGTACTAATTTCAGTGTTTTTACTTCACCTTTTTGGGTAAAACACATTATTTCTCAGGCCAGATGACGTGTTTTAATAGAAAAAGAGACATTACATAAATTCCTTGAATGGAAACTAAATGAAAATGCTTTTCGTGTGTTTTTTTTTTTTGTTTTCCAGTGAAGCAGCGTCTACTGGACCACCTTACCTACCCGGGTTTCACAAAGCCTGAAGAGGTGCTCCGACCCAGGAAGGTCCTCATCCTGGGCTCTGGAGGACTGTCCATTGGCCAGGCTGGGGAGTTCGACTACTCCGGCTCTCAGGTCTGTGTGGTCTACCTTCTGGCAAGAGGAGTGCAGATACTCTTTCGGGTGCAGGGTAAATGAGGAGTGTGAGGGGAGGTTAATCATGCTGGACTTCTGGGGGTTTAGTGCAACTGTTTGACTGCAAAATACTTCAGTAATGCTGTATGAGCAACATATAACCATAAAGTTACTACAAAGAACATGACTCTAGCCACCTTTCACTCCACTTCCTTTAAGATTTTAAAGCTGACCACCAGATTTTATTGTTGAAGAAGCCCATTATTACTTGCTGATGTTAATTTGTTCTGTTTTCCAGGCTATTAAGGCTCTCAAGGAAGAGAATATCCAGACTGTGCTGATCAACCCCAACATTGCCACCGTCCAGACCTCCAAGGGCCTGGCTGACAAAGTCTACTTCCTGCCGATCACAGCGGAGTATGTCACCCAGGTACGGATAAACTCCCTTCACTCAATGTGCTGACTGATAAGAGACAATATGTGTACATACCGGGGTTATAAAACTCCTAGACAGGGTCCTGGAAAGTAAATGAAAGTAAATCAGTAGTCAGTACTACAATAAAAAGTTTTTATTGACTTGTAGAGCTTTTCTAATTAGGTTTAATCTGACACACAGATGTTTCTGGGTGTCAAAGCTGATCAGGAGTAACATTTCAAAGACAATTTTCACATTTTATTAACACATTCAGGTTCTTACAATATTTGTTTCCCCCGTGGTATCAATGTTGAGTGTCTCCCCACTTTTTCCACTCTCAGGTGATAAAGAATGAACGTCCCGACGGCGTGCTGCTGACCTTTGGCGGTCAGACCGCTCTGAACTGCGGCGTGGAGCTGACCAAGCTGGGCGTCCTGGAGAAGTATAAAGTTAAGGTTCTGGGAACGCCGGTGGCCTCCATCGAGATGACTGAAGACCGGAAGATCTTTGTGGAGAAAATGGAAGAGATCAATGAGCATGTCGCTCCCAGTGAAGCAGCGCTGTCTGTAGAGCAGGTGAGGGAAAACAAAGCTGCCCAGGTTCATTAGCCATATATTTTTCTCTTTTATGTGTCTGAATGTATCTTAAACTCTTAAACTTCATTACAGGCAGTGGCAGCTGCAGAACGTCTAGGCTACCCTGTTCTGGTTCGGTCGGCGTTCGCTCTCGGTGGTCTGGGCTCGGGCTTCGCCAACAATAGAGAGGAGCTAACCTCTCTGGTGACATCAGCCTTCGCCCACACCTCCCAGGTACTGGTGGACAAATCCCTGAAAGGCTGGAAGGAGATCGAGTACGAGGTGGTCCGCGATGCTTACGACAACTGTATCACTGTGAGTAAAGAACAGACGGACAAACAACGAAGCAGCACTTTTTAAAGGTTAAATGTAATATTCCTGAACTTTAAAATGGTAGTTTGCTACACCATTGTGTCAAAAGTAATTGCATTTAACGTAGCATTGATATCTTATTGTACGTGAGACTTGATTAGTTCTTCCTGTTCAGGTGTGTAATATGGAGAATATTGACCCTCTGGGCATCCATACCGGAGAATCCATCGTTGTGGCGCCCAGTCAGACGCTTAACGACCACGAATACAACATGCTGAGGAACACGGCCATCAAAGTCATCAGGCACCTCGGCATCGTGGGAGAGTGTAACATCCAGTACGCTCTTAACCCTGAGTCTGAACAGGTATGAACGGTGTCCATACTAGTTCCCACCCGGATAGAAGTACCAACACTTACAGATTCTGTTATAACCTCTGTGTTTTGATGTTTTGCAGTACTACATCATTGAGGTGAATGCCCGTCTGTCACGGAGTTCGGCCCTGGCCAGCAAGGCGACAGGTTATCCTCTGGCCTATGTAGCTGCTAAACTTGGCCTGGGGATCCCGCTGCCACAACTCAAGTACGTCCTCTCACTTTAAGGATAACAGATGAAACGTAAATATTGAACGTGCAATGTCCTCAAACTTTACCTCCTGTACAGAAGTATGTGTTAATATCCAGAAAAAATTTGGAATTGTATCAGCAGTATACAAAAACTTATGATGATAGCCATCCCTGCAATGAGCTACTGAGTCTGGGAGCTTAAATCCCATAAACATTTTTGTAATGGTGTGATTCAGTAAGAAAAACCTGTCAATGGATTTTCTGCAGGAACTCCGTTACCAACTCGACTACAGCGAACTTTGAGCCCAGCTTGGATTACTGTGTTGTGAAGGTGCCTCGCTGGGATCTGAGCAAGTTCCTCAGGGTTTCCACCAAGATTGGCAGCTCCATGAAGAGTGTTGGTAGGAAGAGAAGTCTTAACCATAGCCTGCCATTTATAAAACTGCATTAGCTCAGAGGCAACAGTGGCAAGAAGCAGATCTTCACCCGTACATTTCTTGACAGGCGAGGTGATGGCTATTGGCCGTAGCTTTGAGGAGGCCTTCCAGAAAGCTCTGAGGATGGTGGATGAGAACTGTGTTGGCTTTGACCACACCATCAAGCCCGTCTCTGAAAAGGTAATTAAAAGTTTGTACCCAACTTTTTTGATTTGTTTTTTATGTTTGTAAGTTGGAACTGGAGTATTGTAAGTCACTGTTAAACTGCCACTGCTGCATACATGTAGTCCTCATGTCCTTGACCCTGCTGTGAGTTGTTCAGAGTCCATTATCTACATAATATTAAATCACCCATTCAGTCGTCACCAGTGAGTCATACCGGTATGGTGAGGTAGGAAGTGTGTGTGAAGAGACCCTGTTTAATACATATGTTTGCCTTTTAGAGAAAAGCATTATTTAAACATGTTTTTTCTCATACCTGCACTTTAAAACACATCCTGAATGAGCCTTGGCGTACGTTATAAGTGACCAGAAAATGTTCAAAAGCCTTTTGTTGACGACTGTTGACTTGTTCTTAAAATTTCTAACAAAGACTGCAGTGAAGAATGCCCTAAAATCTGACATTTATGGCGGGAAATGTGCCACACCCATAAGAAAAAGCCACAAAATCACAAGTGACTGGTAGCATTAACGTGGTGCAGCATCACAGCTGCTGTTAGGTTTTAAACTGAACCAGAAGATGGTGCTAATGTGCCAGTATGCTGTACACTGTAAGGTAGTTAACACCTTGTAATGATACCTTGTTGATGCAAGCTTTACTGGGTCCTTACTGAGAGAAATCTTTCATTGAATGTTACTGTGTCAAATGTCAGTTGTTAAATTACTTGCCCAGTTATGTATCTCAGTTATCATGCCTTGCTCTGTTGCCCCTCTCTGCTCACCAGGAGTTGCAGACTCCTACAGATAAGCGCATCTTTGTTTTGGCGTCGGCCTTCAGAGCCGGTTACACGGTGGACCAGCTGTACGAGCTCACCAAGATCGACCGCTGGTTCCTGCACAAGATGAAGAACATAACCGACCACGAGCGACTGATGGAGACGTACAACCAGGTAAGAATGATTCAATCATTTTAAACATCAGCGGCAGTTTCTTCTTGATTTTTCTTGCTAACTTTGTTCTTCCCACCAGGATGAGAGTGCCATGCCACCAGAGGTGATGCGAAAGGCCAAGCAGCTGGGCTTCTCAGACAAGCAGATAGCACTAGCTGTGCAGAGGTGAGTGGGAAAGACAATATGGGCCTGCGGTCACATTACCTGATTATTTTTAGCCGTTGCAGTGTGCTGGCATCACAAATTAATTTCAACACCAGAGAGAGAGAAAATGCTGGAGAATGAATTTCCTGCTCCTGGTCTGGCGAACTGAAACACTGATTTATGTAAAGGCTTCCTTTTTTATTTACAATGATTTCTAACCTACTCTTGCGTTTCTATATATAATTTGCACTTCTCTTGGAGTGATATGAAACAGCAAAGACTACAAAATGATATTTATATTTACATTACATCAGTTTGTTTTCACACTCAATTGATGGTCTGAAGTTTGTTTTCTCCTCCTATTGTCAAGCCTTATTTCCCTTTGTGTTTCTGTGTCCCTCCTACAGCACAGAGCTCGTGGTGAGAAAGCTGCGTCACGATTGGTCCATCATACCTGTAGTGAAGCAGATTGACACGGTAGCGGCCGAATGGCCCGCCCACACAAACTACCTGTACTTAACCTACCACGGCACCGAGAACGACCTGCACTTCAACGATCAGCACGTCATGGTGATCGGCTCAGGGGTTTACCGCATCGGCAGCAGCGTGGAATTTGATTGGTGTGCAGTCGGATGCATCACAGAGCTCAGGAAGGTAAGTCCTCCACGATCTCATAACACTGCAGATTGTTGATTTAAGTTTAAGCTCGATGTTTTTGCACGTTAATGACTGAAATGGAAGTAAAGGGGAGTTTTTAAACTTTTTTGAATATAAAAAGTTGTCTATAAAATTGTGATTAAAGTTAAAATACATTTAAAAAAGGGTTTTGAATTAACTTTTATTCCATTTGCTAACACGTCTTCTTAATCAACTCCACCTCTCTGTTTAAAATGTCTATTTCATCTACAGTTTAAAAATCTTCTTAATTGAAGTCATGCGGCAGTATTGATTTTTATTGTTTATGTATCTCCTGTGTGTTGTCTGTATTTTGTGTGTTAAATAAAATGTTATGAAAATAATATGACGCATAACCTGCATGTGGCTTTTTAAACAATGTTGTATTGCAGATGGGTTATAAGACCATCATGGTGAACTACAACCCAGAGACCGTCAGCACAGACTACGACATGTGTGACCGCCTCTACTTCGATGAGATCTCCTTCGAGGTAAGCGTTTTGTCCACTAACTAATAAACTAAACATTAATAATGAGTTTTAACTTAATAGAAATTGTTTGGGACACAGTTCATGGTTCTGTTACAATAACAATACAGACTGCAGCCATAGAGCAGAATTAAGGCCTTGTGGAGACACACACTCAATAAAAAGCCTATTATGAGCTTTATAATAGTTTTACTAATAATACTTTTGAGGTTAATAAGTGTCCTGCACATATCTCAGGTGGTGATGGATATCTATGAGAGGGAAAACCCAGAGGGAGTGATCCTCTCTATGGGAGGCCAGCTGCCCAACAACATCGCCATGTCGCTGCACCGCCAGCAGTGCCGCATCTTGGGAACCTCCCCCGAGTTCATCGACTCTGCCGAGAACAGGTTCAAGTTCTCCAGAATGCTGGACACCATCGGAATCAGCCAGCCACAGTGGAAGGAGCTCTCCGACACTGAGGTACAACCGACTGTGTTTATACCAGAATGTGTTTGAAAATGTATAAAAAAATCAATGATTCTGATGCCAAATATTGACAGAAAACCTTTTGGAGAGTGAAAAGATTGTTATGTATCGTTTCGTTTGTGATCTTTTTCTGCGTTTGATTTGGGAAGACAAGTTTGTGTTTTTAACAAAATATTTCTTAATCCTCACATCTATCTTCCATTTCTTTGTTCTCTGCAGTCTGCTATGAAGTTTTGTGAGACTGTGGGTTATCCCTGCCTGGTTCGTCCCTCCTACGTTCTCAGCGGAGCGGCCATGAACGTTGCCTACACTGACAGCGACCTCGAGAAATACCTGAGTAGCGCCGTAGCTGTGTCCAAGGAATACCCTGTTGTCATCTCCAAATTCATACAGGAGGCCAAGGTTAGAGAAAAAGACTTGCAGCAGTTTGAAGTTGAGCTCCGAAAGGCTCTGTGTGACAGTGGAGTTCAACATGTCTGCAATATATTTTCCAGGAGATAGACGTGGACGCCGTAGCCTGTGACGGGGTAGTGATGGCCATCGCGGTGTGCGAACACGTGGAGAACGCCGGCGTTCACTCTGGGGATGCCACACTGGTGACGCCACCCCAGGATCTCAATCAGAAGACGATGGAGAGGATCAAGATGATCGTCCACGCCATCGGCCAGGAGCTGCAGGTCACCGGACCTTTCAACCTGCAGCTGATTGCCAAGGTGAGAATCAGACCCAGAAACGGACCTAAAATGTTTACCACAGATTTTGTTTTAAGTCGGAGGCTCCCAAGAGTTTCAGGGGAGGCTCAGTGAATAAAAAATATTACATTATTTATTATATTATCTATCAAAAGGAGATGACATAGAATAGTGTAAATGTGTGATTTGATTAGAGATACAGTAGTTTGGGGGAAATTGACAGTTTTTCCCACTTCCATTATTAGTTTCAGAGTCAGAAACTAATGATACCTTTTTTTTGTTTATATATTTGGTCTAATCTGAAATTTAAAAACAAGAGGTCACAAAAAGAAAAAGAAACATAAAGTAAAAGTAATTTGTTTTCCCCCCTGTTCATATCAGCTATCTAACACTGTGATGTTGTGCTTTTTCCACCAGGACGACCAACTGAAGGTGATCGAGTGCAACGTCCGAGTCTCCCGCTCCTTCCCCTTCATATCCAAGACCCTGGGCGTGGACATGGTTGCCCTGGCAACTCAGGCCATTGTTGGGGAGGACGTGGAGCCGTTGGGCCTAATGAGGGGAAAAGGGATTGTAGGAGTCAAGGTAACTAAGCCAATTCAACCCAAGTGTTTTTCACTTGTTAGGGATCTATAGCGACTTTTATAGAAACTTTTTTTTCACTTAAATTTGAGAAAGCCTCAATTGCTGTGTGTCGTGTAGTCCTCCTTAACCATATGACACATGTCCTGCAGGTTCCTCAGTTTTCATTCTCTCGGCTGGCCGGGGCTGACGTGGTGCTCGGGGTGGAGATGACCAGCACTGGTGAGGTGGCCTGTTTCGGGGAGAACAGATATGAGGCTTACCTCAAAGCCATGCTCTCCACGGGCTTCAAGATCCCCAAAAAGAACATTCTGCTCTCCATTGGCAGCTTTAAGGTACTCGCAGGACGTGACTGACATAAATATTAAACACTCTTTAAATCTGGGATTTACTGATGAATTTCTCCGAGCCAAGAGTTGGTGATTTGGCAGATGTGAATGTTGTATTCAGCTGATCCAGCTGGCAGCTGAAACGCTGGAGAATGCACCAACAGTGGGACATTACAGTACATTTGCAGTCCTGCACTGCGATTCACAGATGGTTCTTAAGGCCATCGAGCCATGTGGAAATCTGTTACATGATAGTATGGCCTCGATAAGAATGCTTAAGGGCTTCATCTTCGAACCAGAAAATAAACAATTTCTACTCAAATAAATTCCTAACAAGACTCAACCACTGAATTTATTTGAACTGTTATTGCTTATGGTTTATATGAATCAACATTAGCTGTTTCCTTGGCAACAACTACTCTTCCTTGGGTCCATATCTATAGTAATTAAAACAGTTAAAGTATCACCATTACACCCAACATCATAAATCAAAGGCAAATATATAACACAATAACTAACAGTAAAACATGAAATTGAGTATTAATCTTGAATAGTCGACTGCAAGAAAGTTAAGAATTCTTTATGTATATAATAATATATACAATAAATATTACATTTAAAGTAAATTAATTACCTTTTTAACCAGACTCTAGTAAGAAGTATGAAGCTTGATAGATTATTATATTCAGATTTAAAAAAAGAGTGATCCATTATTTGTATTAATCCAACTCTTTCAATTAAAATGATATTATTGATCTTACCGTTTTGTTTTCTGATGTTTTGTGCGATTACAGAACAAGAGCGAGCTGCTGCCCACCGTGCAGGCTCTGGAGTCTATGGGTTATGACCTGTACGCCAGTCTGGGTACCGCAGATTTCTACACAGAACATGGAGTCAAGGTAACTGAAAATATAGGTTTCATTACACAAACAGTTGACACTTAATAGCAGAAAAGTATGCTGGTAAGTCAGGTAATCGAGATTTATTGTATTGACACGTGTGTAATAATGCACATTAGTACTGAAGGGGTAAAACTGAGGATCTCTGGTTTAACAAACCTCAGTTTTTTAGTTTTTGTCCTGCAATGTACATGTCTGCTAGGTTTTTGGAAAGTTTTGTGACACAGAGATCCAAAGTGCTTTCCAAACAACAAATAAATAAAACATTACAAACACAAACATAGAGAGCATGTAAAAACAAACAAAGGAAGATAAAACAAAAGGGAGGGATAAATTAAAAGAGACACGACAGAAGAGAAAACAAACAGGGAGATCTATAAAAAGGACTGTAGAGGAGGGTTTTGAGCAGCCGCTTAAAACAGTCCACAGATTCAGTGAATCTAAGTGATTGGGGAAGACTATTCCACAATGTTGGGGCTAGAACAGCGAAGGCACGGTCACCTTTAGATTTACAGTTAGAGCGTGGAACGGATAAAAGGCCGAGATTTGAGGAGCGGAGTGGCCGAGGAGTGGAATGAGGAACAAGGAGATCTGAAATGTAACTGGGGGCAAGGTCATGAAGTGCCTTATGTGTAATCAGTAAGATCTTATAGTTGATTCTGAATTTTACAGGAAGCCAATGAAGGGATGCAAGGACAGGAGTAATGTGGGACCGGCGACTGGTTCTGGTTAAAAGTCTGGCGGCTGCATTTTGTACTAACTGTAAACGATTTAAGGAAGCCTGACTGAGGCACGTGTAGAGTTACAGTAATCTAGACGGGAGAAAATGAAGGTGTGAATTAATTGTTCCAGATCACTGGAGGACAGGAAACTTTTGATTTTTGCTCTATTTCGTAGCTGCAGGAAACAGGGACTGGACCAGTTTGTGACATGAAGGTCAAATGTCATATGCTGGTCGAAGATGATACCCAGACTCAACAGCAGAATGATGTATACTTGATGCTAGTTGCTGTTAAAAAAGGCTTATTTCTGATTGCCAGTGTTGTACTACATTACACCAAAATATTGTGTCTCTTCTGAGCTTTTTTTTTTTTGGTCTAACTTCCTGTTTCAGGTGACAGCGGTGGACTGGCCGTTCGAGGAGGACGACAGCGAGTGTCCCAATAAAGAGAAGCAGCGCAGCATCATGAACTACTTGGAGGAAAACCACTTCGACCTGGTCATCAACCTCTCCATGAGGAACAGCGGCGGTCGCAGGCTCTCCTCCTTCGTCACCAAAGGCTACAGGACGAGACGCATGGCCATCGACTACTCTGTCCCGCTCATCATCGACATCAAGTGCACCAAGCTGTTTGTGCAGGTCAGAAATAAGTTTGTGTTTTTGATTATTAGTCCTGCAAAAGCTGCTTGAAAACATACATACACCTACAGTCGGCAACGTAATGAATCCGTGTGTTTTCAGGCTCTTCGTCAGATCGGTAGGACTCCACCAGTGAAGACTCACGTTGACAGCATGACATCCCAGACGCTGGTCCGTCTGCCTGGTGAGTCACTGCGAGCAGCAGAGGCGACTCTTAATCGACTGAAGTGTTGCTCTGTTCTGATTGTGGGTGCTTGGACTTTCACAATGTCAAGTCATTTGTAGCAGGGAAACTAATTAGACAGCACTACAATAGATAACCTTTTAAAGTACGAAGCTGTGCAGCTTTTAATTAACTTATATTGCCAGGCTGAAAATTGTGAATTAATAAATAACATTGGGGCTAATAAATTAAACAGTATTGGATTGGTACACAGACAAAAATCCCCAAATCCTCCAATACTGGTATTGAATGGAACAACTACCATTCAATTCACCATCTAATCCCTGTGTGTGTTCTTATGCACTCTAATATCCTGATCATTACTAGATTGTTTAAATCTCCAGTGTCTGTTTTGTGAATATAAACGTATGTAAACGGGGATATGAATAACCAGGTAACTTTTATATCCAGTGTAAAAGTTCTATCCCGCATGTGATCAATTGAGTAATAAATAGAATATTTGTGTTCTGTGATTGATTCTTAGGTCTGATCGATGTGCATGTTCACCTACGGGAGCCTGGAGCCACACACAAGGAGGACTTCTCCTCCGGTACGGCAGCTGCTCTGGCGGGAGGAGTGACCATGGTGTGTGCGATGCCCAATACTTCCCCTGCCATCACCGACGCCAGCACTCTGGCGCTGGTACAGAAGGTACGCTCAGATCTTTCCTGTTTGTTTCTGTCAGGTTAATCAGGACTCATCTGCCCGGTCCTGGTAAATACAGAAGTTTTGAGTTACTGAAGTAAAATCAAATAAATAAATCCTGTGCTATGTTGTATCATCAGCTGGCCAAAGCGGGCTGCCGGTGCGACTACGCCCTGTATGTGGGCGCCGCTTCAGACAACGCCGCCGTCCTGCCGTCCATCGCTAGCCAGGCCGCCGGCCTGAAGATGTACCTGAACGACACGTACTCCACCCTCAAGATGGACAACGTCTCTCTCTGGATGGAGGTGGGCTGAGGCGCAGTGTGTTTTTAAAACTCTCTTCCTTTTAACAAACCAACTGTAGTCGAGTTTGATTAGAACTGATTATTATATTATGTTGTGTGTAAATACTTTTTAATTCCTTGGTTAGTTTATTTATTTATTGTGTTCTTTCCATCTAATCACCATTAGGACACTTCACTGGTGTTGACTAATGCTTGCAGGAGACCAGTGGAAGACTTTTGCCTCTATGTCCCACTGTGCACACTAAACTAAACTATAACTGTCTGGTTTTTGAATGAAGCACTTTGAGAAGTGGCCCAAGCAGATGCCCATCGTTGCTCACGCTGAGAAGCAGACGGTGGCTGCAATCCTCATGGTGGCTCAGCTCTACCAGCGACCAGTCCACATCTGCCACGTGGCCAAGAAGGAGGAGGTAAAACACTGTTTATTATTTTTATTTTACACTTTGTTAAACAACTTTTATAGAAATATATATATATTAAATGGTGAAGTAAAAATGGTTAAGGTTTTTGTATTATTAATCTTCTTACCTCCTTGTTTTTCAGATCCTGATCATCAGAGCAGCGAAGCAGAAGGGCATTCAGGTCACATGTGAGGTGGCGCCTCATCACCTCTTCCTTTGCGAGGAAAACGTGGCAGAGATCGGCGACGGACGAGCGCAAGTCCGACCCATGCTGGGAACACACGAGGACATGGAGGCCCTGTGGGAAAACCTGGACATCATTGACTGCTTCGCCACAGACCACGGTCAGCAGCCACACAGAACCTCAGAAACCAGTCTGATAATGAATCCATTAGTTAAAGCGAAGGTTCGATCGATCATTTTTTTAGTCCTGAAGTGATTTGTGTTGTGTTGTTAGCTCCCCACTCTGTAGAGGAGAAGAACAGCGAGCGTCCTCCTCCGGGTTACCCCGGCCTGGAAACGATGCTGCCATTGCTGCTGACCGCTGTGGGTGATGGACGTCTTACTCTGGATGATATCATCAGACGTCTTTATGACAACCCACGCAAGATCTTCAACCTGCCTGTCCAGGAGAACACCTACGTGGAGGTACACAGACAAACTCGATTACTTGAGTCAGCAGTCGAAAAGAACCTGTGTTTGGTTTCGTAAGAACCTATGCTTCATACAGAATCTGACCAATAATGCTCACACTTTGTGCCTTTCAGGTGGACTTGGAGCAGGAGTGGGTTATTCCTCAGACCATGCAGTTCACCAAGTCAAAGTGGACACCTTTCCAGGGCATGAAGGTGAAGGGTAAAGTCCGGCGCGTGGTCCTGCGAGGAGAGGTGGCCTACATCGATGGCCAGGTCAGCAATCGCACACATACATGTTCAATAATGAATAAATAATGTTTACTAGTACATGTACAACCTACATCAATAAAAGTAATAAAAGATTTGTACTGTTATGTAATGTGATGGTTTTAAAGCTGTAGTTCTTTCCCTCGCAGGTGTTGGTACCTCCAGGTTACGGTGAAGATGTGAAGACCTGGCCGTCTGCTTCGATCCCTCCTCCTGAAACTGTTAAAGAAAGTCCCAGGGTATTTAAAATGGATCCATAATAATAATACAAACAAAGATAACAGTAATACAAACTGAAGCATATATTGTAATGTATCTATACTGCTAGTCTTAAGCCTGCTTGTGTACTCCAAATGTACACAAAGCCACTGTTTAATGGGTGGACGTTGTTTTCATTCGTTGTAAGATTTCATGTTTCCTGTTATGTTCTGTTGGTTTAGACTCCGGAGCACCCACGTCCTACTCCTCCCCGGGAAGGCCCGGTCCGGACCAGAGCACCCAGCCCCCGACGATCTGCAGGAGAGAGCCGCTACCTGCTGCCCCCTCGCATCCACCGCTCCTCTGATCCCGGACTCCAACCAGGTACTACAACTCCCATAATGCTGTGGGACATCCACAGTTGTATAAACTGTATTATTCTGTACTCCTGTATTTCACTGATGCATTGTACTTTGTGTCACTGCACTGTGCTCCCTGCAGAGATGTTTATGGTCCCTCCAACCGGCGCCGGTGACGGTTACAGCCACCCTCCTCCCCTGTCCAGGCTGCTGTCCCCTCAGTCAGGACCAGGACTGATACCTGCTGGACAGGCGTCTCACTTCCAGACCTCTCCTCTGCTGCACGCACTGGTGGGCCAGCACATCCTGTCCGTCAGACAGTTCAGCAAAGAGCAGGTACACCAAAGTCACAAGCTACCTGATGAGCTGCCCTGTATCAACTAACAATATGAAATAACTTTTTGGACTTTTCATGCATATTATTTCATTTTTTTAATATGTATTTATTTGTTTGTTTCAGATCTCTCATCTTTTTAATGTTGCCCACACTCTGCGTTTGCTGGTTCAGAAGGAACGAAGTCTGGACATCCTGAAGGTAGGTCTCCAGAGGAGTTCATCTTACTGCTTATTGTTGAATTATAAGAGTTTTTAAGTCTGTTTGTCCCTGTGAATGTGTGTGAGACTGCAACAAACAGAGCAAGCATTAAGGGTTTGGTGGCCCTAAACAACATTTTGGTTTTGGGTTTAAGTGCTTGTCTGTCTCAAGCCCAGCTCAAACAATAGGTCCCTGTTCTTTACTCCCCAGGGTAAGGTGATGGCGTCCATGTTCTACGAGGTCAGCACTCGCACCAGCAGCTCCTTCGCGGCGGCCATGCAGCGTCTGGGCGGCTCTGTCGTCCACTTCAGCGAATCCACCTCGTCGACGCAAAAAGGAGAATCTCTGGCCGACTCCGTCCAGACCATGAGCTGCTACGCCGACGTCCTGGTGCTCCGACACCCAACGCCTGGAGCTGTAGAGGTGGGTTAAGGGTTTTTTGTGAAGGCTTTTCTAAAATAAAAGGGCCTGATCTGATCTGTTCCTAAGTTCTTGTGCTGGCCCCTAGTTAGTTTTAGGACAGATTATTTAGATCTGTGTCTATAAATCTATTGATGTACTCCCATCTGGTTATATCATGGAAATGCTCCCAATGTATGACTCTGGTAAAGCTCTCAGATCCACAGACTGTCTACTAGCTGAACCAAAAACCCTGAAGACTTACAGTCTTTTTATAATTTGGACCCAAACTCAAGATTGTTGTCCCTCTGGATCTGAAGACTACAACATTAAATCAAGCTTAAAAGTCCCTGCTAATACCTTAATTCAGTACATTTTAAATTTAGTTTAATTTAAAGCCTGTTTGTGTAGAAAAAAATAAAAATAAATAACCTTTGGTGCCCCCTAGTGGTTGTATGGAAAAGGGCATATTGTGTAGACATGGTGGCTTTAAATATTTAATATCTTTAGAGTATATGTGTAAGTATTCAACTGGTGTTTAAAGTTTAAAAAATCCAATCTGTTAACAATATGTTAGCCAGTGTTAAAGTGTGTGTGTGTGATAGAGTTTGGTACATTTAATCACACAGCTTCAGCGACGTTCTCTCTCGAAGATCTTCAATTCTTTTTAAACCTTCACGTAACTCGTCTCCCTCTTTCAGAGTGCATCACGTCATTGCCGTAAGCCTGTGATCAATGCTGGAGACGGCGTCGGGGAGCATCCAACCCAGGCCCTGCTGGACGTCTTCACCATCAGAGAGGAGCTGGGGACGGTCAACGGCATGACGGTGAGGGATCCTAAGACCATTTTAGACTAAAACAAACATTTAAATCCTGATCCTTTTTAATTTGTAGTATTCCACAGTCCTCCAACTTTTAGCTTTTAGTTTGATGTTAGTCCAGCTGCCACTTCAACCCACATTAGTTTTACTTTGGTTCAAACAACGTCGGTGAACTCTTTTATATTTTTATGTTTTCATTCGTGTTTTCTGTCAGATAACTATGGTCGGGGATCTGAAGCACGGTCGCACGGTTCATTCCCTCGCCAAACTGCTGACCCAGTACCGCATCACGCTGCGCTACGTGGCTCCCAAGAACCTCCACATGCCAGCAGAGATCATCAGCTACGTGGCCTCAAAGGGCATCAAACAGGTGGGGACTTATTAACAGTACTTCAGACATAAATGCAGTGTGACAGCAATCATCTGAGTTATCTGAGTTCGACCAAACTACATAAGTTTAGTCTTACATTTTTCTACTATATCCTTTTGATATTTTATAATTCTTTATTGTATTTTTATACGTTTGTACTTATCTTACCTCTTATCTTGGTGCATTTTTTACATGTTTGCAGGAGGAGTTTGACAGTATTGAGGAAGCTCTGCCTGACACCGACGTCCTCTACATGACGAGGATCCAGAAGGAGAGGTTTGCATCTGAGGAGGAGTACAAGGCTGTAAGTGAACTCATGTTTAATTTTATCAGCTGCTTTCACTTTGTCTTTTCAGATTAAAGCAGAAAAATAGACATAAGACATTGTTAAATAAATGTAAAATTACATCCTGGAAGAGTAAGTCCGCTTTTCAAATCCTAAATCTACTTTTTTTTTAGTTGGTACTACTGATCTTGGTCCCATTTTATAGTGTTTGTTTCCCTTTAACTGTGTCTTTCAGACCTTAAACAAAGTGGAAAATTGCACACTGACATTTGAAGAAATAAGAGTTCAAAAAATGATAATAAGCTCAGAGTTCTGAATGTAGAAGCAGGTGACTATGAATCATATATGAATATGAATCAGCTTTGTGACTGTTTGTTTCTTTCTTTCTTTCTTTCTTTCTCAGTGTTTCGGCCAGTTCATCCTCACCCCTCACATCATGACTGTAGCCAAAAAGAAGATGGTAGTGATGCATCCGCTGCCCAGAGTCAATGAAATCAGGTGAGATCCGATCAGCACAATTAGACATTCTCACTCAACTAGCTGAAACTCGTCTTGGAGGTTTTGAAAATCATTTTATTGGACAATAAGGGATGTTTCAGATAGCTTTTTCCCAGTGATGACAGAATTATGGATTCAAACTTTTAATAGTCGAGACTGCGAGTTTGAGCTCGGCCTCGGAAACAGCAGTCGACAAAACAATCTCCCCACAAGGTCTCTCTCGTCGCTGTGGGGAGATTGTTTTGCCAACAAGTTGATTTTTCAGAGCTGCAGGGATTCTTGTGTAAAAGGTGAATTTGATAGAGTTTTATAGTGTTTTTCCCTCTGAAACAAGACAAACACAGCAGTGGTCTCATCTAGGACTGCATCATTTTTATTACTGCTGCTGATTATTTTCTCTATTAACGATCGTCAGAAGTTCCCAGAACTCTGGGTGACGTCTTCATATTGCTTCTTCTGTCAGACCATAAGTCCTAAACCCGAAGATATTCAGTTTACAATGATATAAAACAGAGAAAAGCAATGAATCCTCACATTTGAGAAGTTAGAACTGGGGACATTTTAGCATTTTTGCTTTAGTAAATGACGTAAATAGTTTTTAATCAGCTAATCAATGAATCTACTAATTGTTGCAGCTGTAGTCATGGGAAGGATTTTTGGTAGATTGGAAATATAATTTCATGCTGATATAGAGATATTTGTACTTGAAATCAACTCTCCCAGAGCAGATTTTTATTTGTGGTCCATTTGAAATGTACTTTTATTGACTGTTCTACTACAGAGAGCAGTATTAAAGTCATGTGCATCATTCATGAGCTCAAACTTAACCTCTATTTCACTTTCTCTTGTGTTTCCTTTGTGTTTTCTCTCTCAGTGCGGAGGTGGACACAGACCCGAGGGCGGCATATTTCCGGCAGGCGGAGAACGGCATGTACATCCGAATGGCCCTGCTGGCCACCGTACTGGGCAGATAGATCCACGTTCTGCATATTTGTAGCACAAATTATTTAGAGTAATAAGTGTTAGACACTGCCCTTGCCTTTCCTGAAATCTGTGGGCTTCTTATATCCAGTCCTAGTAGGGGAGGTAGTAGAGTTAAATACAACAATAAGACTGAGTCATATGTTCTAAAGTTATATTACACTGTAACACGATGCTGCTCTTCTTCAGTTTGATAGACCACGACTTGTTTCTCTTTTCATCCATATCTCACCTGCAAGAAAACTGTATTTCATTACAGCAAAATTAACATTTTTCCTATACACTGCTTCTTCACTAGAAATGATTTAGATGCTGTATTTGAATGAGATTGTTTGTGACGGTTAACAGACCATCAGTATTTGTGCGTCGGTGAGCCGACTGGAGGAGCTTTTGGAAGAATAAAGGGAGGTGGGCATTAAAATCATCAGCATTGTCGGCACTGTGATGTGTGATGTTAGTAAAATAAGTGTCTTGGTAGCTGGGTCAAATGTGCAACCACTGTAACTAAGCTGCTGCACAGCTGTTTCCTCACTCGACTGTAGGTACATTTAAAGGGACCGGATATTAAAAGGGAGAAAACGACTGTGAGGGTTTGCTCTATTCTGACCAGTAATGGGGGCAGTTGAGTTACTGTATGAAAAACCTTCTTTAACATTCCCCTTTCTTTCAACATGTAGCTGAAGACTGATATTTCCATTGTCTTTGGTGGTTTTAGGGGTGATTGCTGTAACTGTTAGTGGTTTCTTGCACCGTAGCAGTTTAGAAGAAAACGTTCTCTCCTTATTTTAATTTTTTTTCTTGCCAGATGGGTATTATTGTCATTTAAATGTTGGTGAATGACTTTGTATTATGTGGAGAAAATAAATAATAAAACAGTTTTCCCTTTTGCATTTGACATTGTCATTAATATTCACCACATGAAGCAATGCAAAATATGTGGCACACATCCAGTAACTGTTATGATCTCCCTTTACTTCTCCACTGAAACGAGTCTAAGATGCTCAGATCTAATGGAGAATAAAGTAAATAAAGCTGTGTAACATTTTTCTCCTGATTTATTAAGACAATCTTAACTCTTTTTTTTGTTTGCTTATTAACACGTAATTCATTTGAGCCTGTAATTTAACTATTATGGCTCATCAGCCCTCGGTCATGGTGTGGAGACGCCAAATAATTGACCACATCTAGCAGTTTTTAGATAAAGATTTTATTCTTTTTTAAATGCTTTTGTCCACTAATCGCAGGGATTGTGTTTCCAGATATCAGAGCTGAATCTCTGATTTAAAAAATAATCTGTTTGACAGCCAAACGGTAAAAAAAGTACAAAAATAACACAAAATTAAATTTATTTTTTACCTTAAAAAATAACCTTAACTCAGTGTTTATTTATTTACTCAATTTGTTCTGAGCTAACTCTATCCAATGATGAAGTCTGTGAAATGCAGCTCTCCAGAAAAAGCTAGTAGGTTGTCTTTGAGTTAATATTTTGTAAAAAATTAAAGAAATAATAAAGATGTTGATGGACTGCTGTTGGTTGTTGGACTTTTTTTTATATAACTGTTAAATAGTTAGCAATAAAACGGAGCAATACACTGTTAATAACACAGTTTAAACACTTATTTGCATTGATGGTAAAGGAAGAGGAGTCCAATAGTCAAAGCATGTGATGATTTTAAAAAAAGAAAAAGAAGTGGGGTTACAATAAATGCTGCATTCACTAACTGTCAGAAAACTCTAAATTAAATCTCATTCACAAGGGTGCGTGGATGACTCAGCAAAGTTTAAAATATTTCCCCATTATTAGATAAAAATGACAAGAACAAATGAATATATAATAAATGTGTGTTCCTGTGTGACACTGGAGCTGCTGAGATGTTTAAGGACCAGATTGGATATACCTCAAGGCTTTTAATTCCCCGTGTTTTCATGTTATTGTCTGACATCCTATGGAAATCATCTGTTTAACTGCTTTTTATCCTTTATTTAAACTTATATTTCTGTTTATGTGCAGACACAAAGGCTAATTTCCCATTTAAAGCCCTTAAAATATGCAACTTTTCATGAATAAAACACTTTAAAAAACTGTCATTACAGCGCCTGCGTGCGCTTCTCTCCCCCTCTGTATTCTTCCGCCGCCTCACACGACCTAATTTCGCTCTTTTAAATTGTGAAAACTAACAAAAACATCTCATTTCATTATCAGCTTAAGTGCTTAAAAGTTGGATTTTTCGACGAAACCCTTGAAAGCAGCACGCCGTCCGTCTTCATTCCCTGGAAGGAGGCCGTCAGCCAATCACAGCGCCCGTCCTCTGGCACAGGAGGGGGGGGGGGCGGTGGGATACACGAAGAAGAAGCGACCCGGCGGCCACAAGCAGACTTTCGCTTCTCCGCCACCGGGGGGATAAAATGAGCCTTTAAACCGAGAGTTAAGACATCAGACCGGATGCCTCTATGATCCAGCTAACCTTACGGAGACAGACATTGTTCCGTTTAAACAAGGTAAAGGCGGTTTTTTTGTGGGGTTTTTTTTCCCGGCATTTTCCCCCTAAATTAGCTAGCATGGCTGTTAGCTGTCCGTGCATAGCTGTCGTGGTCACGTACGCCGAAGTCCATTCAAAAATATGGCAGTTTAAGGTTGAGAGGCTTCCCAACAAAAGGGGGTGGGACTTTGCTACTAAGGAGCTATATAATCAGTCTGGATGTTTTATAAAAACGTTAAGATGCACTTTCATGTCGGATATGTTGCTTAAAAACCTTTTTTAAACGTATTTTCATGAGTGTAACGCTACACAATTGGAGGGCGGTGGCAGCGAGCAGTTGTGAACGACTGCTGCTGGGGATTTGTGCTCCTGTTGAAAGAAGATGCTGCCTGCGTGTGTTTGATGTGTGCCGAATCGTAGTTTATGCACACAAAACCTTGAGTCAAAAGTTACAATTTGCATCCTTGCCTGTATGTTGCGCCTACACGCATGGCTGCATTAAAACGCTTGAATTGTAAACGCAGTTTGGTGTATCTTTGTCTTCACGCTACAGCAGTAGGAGGGCTACTTCTTGCTAGCAAGTAGCTCAATGAAACGAGCCAAAGAGTACTATCTGACATTTTAATACGTTTATTCATGAATTCTTGCCTCAGATAAAACACTTTTTTGTGTTTTTAAATGTCACATGTTTGCTGTTTTCTAACAGTTTCAGGTCAGCTAATGGCCTAAAAGTCACCTGTCAACACACAACATGGCAGTTTCTTTTGATGATTTAAGAAAGAAGCCAGAGGAGGAATAACTTATGACAGGAACAAGGTGGTGGATGGTGGATAAGTGCAATTAATCTTTACCTGAAACATTTTTATTTATGAATGCCGGACTGTAAAATAGAAAGTATTTCTCCATGTGCAGGGAGATTAGCAAAGGATTAGAGCTCCACAAGGACAAACAGACGACAATCACGAGGCATTCCTTGTACCGTCATACCCGGACCGTTATCCCAAAAAAACCAGCCCAGTTTTTATCCCACATCAAGTGTCCATAACTTTATCAAGTCACCTGTCTGTTGAGGTCTGTGATTCCCAAACCTGGGGGGTTAACTAAGCCCCAAAGCTTCACACAGGGGGGGGGGGGAGGCCTTCCTTGCTTTTTAAGTGGTGTAAGAAAACGTTAAATATATATACGCTGTCTCAGCTTCAAGTCTAATAAATAAAGTCTATAAAAATAACCTAAAAACCATCAGAAAACCAATAATTATAGGAAATAATCTGCTCAAAATACGTCTAAACCACCAGTTTTACACACACTTCCTGCCGTTATTGTGTTTACCGTACTGTTAGAATCCATAAAATGTCACGTATTCAGGGGTCGTGGGTTTACTCGGTGATGCGTTGTCCAACAGGGACCGCGATGACTAACATCTGTAGTATGTGTACACTCACGCCTGATCTAATGACCTAATGATGACAATAGAGGCTTTTTGTTGTGTTGTTGCACTGAATCAAGTCCCACAGGATGCTCTTCCTCCAATAAGTTATAATAATAATAATAATAAAGATAGATATTGATCATTTAGGTTATAAAAGGTATTTGGGATTTTCTGTTTCTTCTACTTTTATTGCTTCTACTGGCAAAACAATAAAAGCACAGAGGTCAAGGGATGCCAGTTTTTCCATCGTCTGCCATGTAGGAGATTTAGGATGTTTTGCAAACATCTGTATACACCTACTTACTTCAGTTTATACACTTTATTTTCAGTATGTGGATATATGAACACGAGGCGAACTGTTTCTGATGTTGTAATCAACCCAAAGCTTTTCCTGCAGACGGTTGTTCTTCCTTCATTGTCAAAGCTGGACTGGTGCATTTCTTCCTTTTGACTCAACACCTTTTTGACCATAAACAAAATGCAGAATTGCAGTTCGATTGGGGTTTGTGGTGGGGGGGGGGGGGGTTACAGTCTGCCAATCCCAGTGATGGTGGAAGGATTTCTACACAGCCTCAACTCGGGGCATTAAAACGGGTGTTTTTTTTATTTGCTGTATTATTCCTCTGACACAAATCCACCACAGCTTCTGTTTGATTGTTGGCTTATAGCTGATAAAGTTCTCCGTACACACTGATGGTTGTTAACAGACATATAACACATGCAGCGTGTATGGCCAGTGCAACTTCTTCATCATATTACCAGAAAGAGAAAGGTATTACTCTAGATTTTTGAAGCTGATGCTGGGTCCTTTGCTCTCTGGTGGAATAACTACATAAGTTTAAAAGACCCCAAACGTATATTTGGCATTGCTGTACTTCCCTTTCCTGTTTATTTATCGTGTTTAGTCTCACACTGGTGGTCGACTTGTTTCAGTTTCATAAATTTGAGACATGAAAGGGGGATTTTTTTTTTGTGTAAACCTGTACTGAACATATATTTGGCATTGCTGTACTACCATTTCCTGTTTATTTATCGTCTGTCACACTTCACACACAGAAACAATATATATATGTACAGTAAGCCAGTATTGTAGTGGAGCTCTACATCTCACTATATTCTCATTATATTTAGTCTCATACTGGTGGTTGACGTGTTTCAGTGTCATAAATTTGACTTATGTTGGTCTTCACTCATTCAGCTCTTCCCACCTTTTGTAAGACATTTGACTCATGTAAATCTGGACTGAACATATATATTTTTTTTAACATTTGGAGCTTATTTTCTGCTTATTTGCTCTGGTGTCAACATCGCTCCTAATGTTGAAGCTCTCCTCACAATACTCACAGTTCCTCCTAGTCATATTGGGCAGTTATATATAAGGTGTTGTTTGGGTACAGTGCAGACATCAGGAACTTTGGGGTGCTTGGCCGTGGCTGTTTTAACATGTCGCACACCTTTTTTAGAACGATATCATCATTATTTTTACCGAGAGCTATTTTAAGACGAGCAGTGTTAAAGTCTATCTTCAGTGTCTTCACCGTGAGGAATTTTTCATGGGGAGTTGTTGCCCTCGGTCCTCGCATGATTTTCCTAATTTGTGGATTTTTTGACAAGCCCCTTTTTGTCTCGAGCAAAGAACAAAAGGGAAAAGCTGTTGAGCTGGAACAGAAAAAACAGCACGTTGGTGTCTGTAGAGTTTGCTTTAATGTTCTGTTCTAATAATAGCCTTTTTTAAAATGATAATTTAAGTTTCTAAATATGGACCTGAGTAGTAGAATAAGTGGTTTTGTGTCCGTGCCCACAAATATGTTGGTTGATATTGGCTTGGAAATGGCTTATAATGTATTTATCTACAGTCATACCATTGCTAATGCAGATAATTTGACTTAAATTTAATAAACTAATTATCTCATCTTCTAAGCAGTTCTGAGCTGTCCGTCATATGATTCATTGTAAGAGTGATGCAGGAAATATCTTATGTGTGTTTCAGTCAGTATTTGTGACGACTGTTCCTCTCTCCTAATTCAGTTTTTTCTGTCTTCGGTGCGATTTATTTTATTTTTTTTAATTTTTCCTTTTGATTTGTTTGCATTATTTGCAATTGAGCAAGCTTAAAGTTTGAGTGTGACGCACTGTTTCATTTTAATGTATAAAACATTAATGTGTGTGTGTATATATAAATCACGATTAATTAAGAATATAACAAACATACCAATGTATGTATCAGCTTTACAACTGTGAACCTGTCTAAATGAAATTTAAAAAAAAGGCCAGCACTGTCTCAGTCTTTCAATCTAACCCTAAATACACACATAAATAATATATATATATATATATATATATATATATATATATATATATATATATATATTTTACAGGTACTTTCTGCTTTTATGTCCCAGCTGACAGCCTTTCAGCTAAAAAACATGCTCAATAGTGGCTAAAGTTAGATGCACTTCATTAAACTTGGCGTCCAAAAGAGTCACAGTCAAATGTTTTGGAAAGGAAGACAAAAGATTCTGTGTCTCCCTCTTTCTCTCTCTCTCTCTCTCTCTCTCTCTCTTCTCTCTCCCTCTTTCTCTCTTTCTCTCTCTGTAGTTTTTGTGGCTTGGTCTTGTGTTACGATTCATTTTCATACCATCGCTCCTGTTAATGTGATAAATGAGAACCCCTTTGCATACATACATACAGGCAGGGCAGTTTTTACAGTCTGCACCACAAACGACTGCAGTTAGCTAATTAACCTAATAGTCCCGGCTCAGGGATACTCAATCGATCGCTCCGCTTGTGAGCTGCAGGGTGGCAGTTTGATCAGTGCAGACCTCTGCTGGCAGCGGCTCGGTGGTCTTAAAGGGTTTTCTTTTTTTTTGTACAAAGCAAGTGTGTTTAGACCTCTTTTAATGGACCCGCACCCTCCTGCCAGACCGCCCAATGGTTTGTGCAGCATGTTTTTGGAGAATTTGGAGTATTTACATCAGCTTTCTTGGCTTCAGCAGCCGTGTGCCATCTGGGCCTGCAGTGTTTCCATGGCTGAGGAAAATAATGTCCTCTTTGATGTCCTGTTTGATGTCCTCTTTGCGGGATTCATTATAATCGAGAGCCCGACCAGATTTTTGTTTTCGATAACATGCCATAATTTATTGTTGTAGACACAGATACTTTCATAGGTCAGTTGATTTGAAATGTGCTGCAAAGGCTCCAAATAACAGTTATTGTCACTATCGATTCATCTGCAGATTATTTTCTCTATTAATGAACTCATCATCTTTAAAACATCAGAAAATAGTGAAAAATGATTGAATTGGTCATCAAAATCTTCTCAGCTGTAGCAGGTGCATGGTTAATTTTGTGAATGGAAAATGTTTGAATTGTGGGGAAGTGATGAGCATGTTTTAATGTGCAATCTGTAATAATACTGTTAAAGATTATGTTACTTTTGCCATATTTACTGAATTAATTTATTTTATTATAATGCATTTTCTTGCATCAGAATAATTTCCACCCTATTTATTCTATTCTTTTTTTTTTTTCAACTAGTACTGTTGCTATTTTTAAAATATATGTCACTGTGATATAGTTACAGACCGTGCACCCCTCATGTGAATGCGCTCAAATGTGAGGTGATATCAATATCTGTAGCTGCTATTAAGCAGAAAAAGTGACCTGGATCTACTTGTCGGAGAATAAAACAGGGCTAACTTACAGCCACCATCTTTTTATAAATGCATGTAAGCAGTGTGAAGCTTATTTTTTTGTTTTCCCAACAGGAGGCTCTTACTATTAGTAATCGGATGAGAGACAATGGAGGCAAAGCTGCTTCCTCTTGCACTGGTGCAGCACTACAGATAATATTTTATTCAACCATAAAGCACCAAAGTGAGTAAGCAAGCATGGTATTCACTGCATGGTGGAGAAGTTCCTTTCGAAAGAGGCCCTCAGGATGGGGATTTTATTTTAGCAAACTGGATATGAACAAAGGGAAGCACTGTTTGTGGGTGTTTGCTTTGCCTGCTGTCATTAAATGGCGTCAATTTATAAGCTAATAAAGTTTTTACAACGGAGTTTGACAACATGTACCAAGTTCATATCGGAAGTTCAGCTTGTAGCTTGATGTTATGTCACAGTATTTCTGGATGAACGTCTGTAACCACTGTGAAACTTAATGTGATCTTTTCTTTCTCCTTCCTTAACACATTTACACCCCTGATAACCTCTTAAGTTAATAATATAACTATTAGGACTCACATCCCACAACAGGTGTTAATGGATTCAGGTAACAATATTCAGTGTAACCAATGTGGGGCTGAATTAGTCGATTAATTAATTAATAGATAGAAAATTCTAATAACTTGATCTAAATTAGTTATTATCTATTCCTAAATGTGAACATTTGGCGCTTTCCTCATTTTGTATAATTAAAAATATTGTTTATTGTGCTTTTGGCAGTCCATTTGAAGACGTTGTCTACAGAACAGCTCTTAATTTTACAGACTAAATGTTTAAAAGACCAGTGTGTTTGGATTTAGTAGCATCTGGTGAGGAACTTGCAGATTGCAAGCAACTGAATACCGCTCGTCTTCAAAGCGTACAGGAGAAACTACGGCGGCTGCGAGGACCCAACAAAAACACGATTATACACCAATGAAAACATAACTATGACTATAATTTTCCTTTTCCATGTTACACACTGGACATTTAATTGATTAATTGAAAAAATAGTCGACCAATTAATCAAAAAATAACCCTAAACCCACTCCCTCCTCTTCCAAACCAACTGCAGTTACTAATATCTTAAACAATATCTCTCAGAATCAAATAAACGAAACAGCGGATGGATTATTTTACTGTTTCCCCTCACTTAATAACATGAATATGTGTGTTAACATTATGACAAAGAGAGCAGATTACTTCATAACGGCTCGCTTTAAAAGCCCCGTTCTCACAGCTCTAGCATTAGCAGGGGTCGCTGTGTGACTTGTATAATTGCAAAAGGTCGTCTGAGTTTTTAATCCAGTGCAAATCTGCTCACTTTGTAATATCTAAAGCAAACAAATCCAAAGCAAATTGCCTAGCATATGTTAGAAAACACATGTCTGATAATATTAATCCTGTGTGAGCAGAAATCTTGGTAGTTTGGAGTCGTATTTTACTTCTTTTTATGTTTATTTCTTCACTTTTAGGGGTTCCCTGGATTTCCTGTGCTTTTATTTTTCTATGTTTAATGGAGTTTAAGGTGTCTGTGCAGTATATTAGCAGCCTGTACAGTATGATTCCCTCTGTCTGTGCACTTTCCATCCCTAGACACAGCAAAATATAGATCTGTGGACACTTTTTTTTTTCCTTTCAGTTGAGTTTGTTGTGGTATTTGTGTGTAGGCCTGTCTAGCCAGAGTGTGACTAGGACATTGGCCCGCTCTGACATGGACTCGGACGGGTAATCTGTGAGATCAGCAAAATGTAATCTTCTTTAGTCAACGACCCGCACAGCATTATGTGTGTGTGTGTGTGTGTGTGTGTGTGTGTGTGTGTGTGTGTGTGTGTGTGTGTGTGTGTGTGTGTGTGTGTTTGTACAGCAGCCAGTAGTTTAGTAGAAATCCCTCTGTATATTGTAATTGTGACACAGTAATTCCAAGCTATTGAATATAACTAAGTCATTACATCCAGTTCTGAAACAATGGTGATTTTACACATGTAAGTATACTTATTCTATTTGTACGCCTAAACCTGAGACGTCCAGCTCCATACCTCACGTCTGGGGCAGTCAAATGCGGTCGGGTCTGAACCTTACACTCTCTTGTTTTTATTAGCCTGCAGCTCCGGGATGAGGTCTTCAGTTGGACTTCTCTAAGCTGGGCGTTACTCTGAAGTGTAGAGCTGTAAAACCGTAAAAGCACACAAGATGGAGAAGACAAAATACCCTACGTTGTGCAAAGATGAACCTTATTTTGCTGTTAACAGATCAGCGTACACAAATGCTTGCAGACTAAAAGCAAGTTGTTTTCTCACATCCTCCCTCGGATGTTTCTCTCGTCCTCTGTCAACAACTCATTAAAAACCTTGACTGATTGAAGTCATCTTTCAGTGCAATGAAAGGATGACATTTTGTGCTACAATCATGTATGTTGGAACATTTGTTGATTGACAAAACAATTACATTATCAAAATTGTGGCTGATTAATGTTCTATGTGTTTTATGTTTGGTAATTTAGGCTGTAGTTGGTTGGACTGAAAAGTCAGAAAAAACAACTTGTTTGACATTTAATAGACTAAATTATTAATAAATCAATGAAAAACAAGATTAATAAACATGTATATGCCTTGACAAGCTACCGTCAGGCTACTGTTCAGTCTCAGATGAAACAATTGCGGACCCTGCTCTAGTTGTAATGGGAAAAAACTTTGACTTAACTTATTCAGTGTGTGTGGCTGTCTGACACTCAGTGTGTCGGACTTATTGACATTACCTGACCTGTAAAATGACAACAGCATAATTAACTTGTTGGTAGAGCACACAGCTCACTTGTCAGGATTGGTTGCACTTAACAACACCGTGTAGAAGAATGTCTTGTGCTTATTAAAATCTTGCTCATTGTGCTGTTCAGTCAGTGCTGTAGGCTCATTAGAAAGCCCCCCCTCTACAACTGCAGTGCAATTGGTTTCTAATAGGAATTAACAGTATAATCCTGGTCTTTGTTAACAGGAGGAGGAATAGGAAGAAGTCTTGCTCGTGTCTTGTAGCGATGGCTTTGCTTCTTATCGTGGTTGCAGTGATTGTCATGTTGTAGGAGCTGAAACGTCTTCATAAAATTAAATTTAAAGTGTTGATTGAGGTCGTCTGAATACATTCTAGCCTAAAGCACGAGTCCACATGCATCATTTGGCCCCTCCAGCGCTATGTACACCTCTGAAACCCTATCATGTGTACTGACTGGATGCACTGTACAATCGCACACTCACGCTAGGCTGCTCCTTTGGTAAACAACAGTGCTGGAAAGCTGAAACAAAGTATTTCAGGTTGGCTTGCGACATGCTGACAAGCTGCAATATTTGTAGGTGATTATATATATTTCTGATTTTCAGAGGTGAGTCATGGCTGAACCGAACCCCTCCCGTCCCCAAAGGAAGATGTCCACCGCTGGGGAGAGTGTGTACAAGGTGCTAGGTCTGGAGAAAGGAGCTACAGCTGAGGACATCAAGAAAGCCTACAGGTAAACGCTCGATGATCAGAATTATTACTTCAATTACGGAGTCTCAACTGTCTCTTTAGAAAGGATTAGTTTCTCCAGAGTAGGCAGGCTAACCACATTGCAATTATTACTTTAGGTATTTCCTAAATCCTTTGCTTTAATTTGTGTAATCCTGTTCCTGATTGTGTTGGCAAATTCCCCCCCCTCATAAGTGGTCAGATTACTCAAGTGCTGTTCAGAGACGTAACTCCACCAGTCATGTTGCTAAAGAGCATATTTCTGTCTGTGGGTGATGCAGTTCTGCTACGTACCTAAAGAAAATACAGCACAACAAGTGCAAATAGTACATAGCATTAAAAATTACCTGTGTCGTCAGCCTGATCCCTCCCTCTCTCCATCCTTCCTTCACTTAAGCTTTTTTCACATTTTCCTCTGCTTCACGTTGCGTTATTTGATTCCCCGCGTGCTCTTCTCTCCTGTTCAGGAAGCTAGCGTTGAAGTACCACCCGGATAAGAACCCAGACAACCCGGAGGCAGCGGAGAAGTTCAAGGAGATTAACAACGCCAACTCTATTCTGAATGATGAGACCAAGAGGAAGATCTACGACGAGTATGGCTCCATGGGCCTTTACGTGTCCGAGCAGTTCGGAGAGGAGAGCGTCAAATATTACTTCCTCATGTCCAAATGGTGGTTTAAGGTTGGTGCTTTGGTTGTGATACATTTGGCTGTTTTGAGGGCTTTTTTTTAGTAAAGTCACTGAAGGTTAAGGGCTTTTTTTATATACTACACACAGGGCTCAAAATAAAATGTTTCAGTAACTCGCGTCACTTCATCGGCTCGCTCTGCTCCACAGTGGAATTTCTAGTTGTTCCCTTCACTTATATCAAAATAAAAAAATTGAGGTCACTAATTTCTCACAGTTTGATCAATAAATGCATCACTGCAAACTGAAATTTACATACAAGCACTTGAACATTATAATTATTATTTAGCCAAATAATACTAATAGGCCTACAGACTCACTACAGGGGACATGGGATATTTGAAGGTGAAAAGTACATGAAAGAATTCTACAAAGGGAAGGAGAATATCAAACAAACTCTTTTAAATATTTGCAAGCTGAAATAGAACTGTTTACATATAAGCTATGCAAACACGCAAAGAGTGAGAGAAAAGGTCAAACGTGCGCCACCACGTCTGCTACCTGCCTACCTGCCTGCGCACGGCACAAGAGGAGAGGGAGAGATTCCTGAGCTGTTGGAAAAAGTCTGCAATTACTCTGAGCAGCATGCTTGGGAGTGAATTACAGTACGATATATTTTAATATAGAAACATACATCCTTGCCTTTTTTCCCTGATGGTCTGAATAAGTTGCTTAATTTTGTTGCTAGGTGTTTTTTTAGAAATGAAGCCGCTAAGAGGGTCAGAAAAGAGGCTAAAAACAAGTTGGCAGCACTATCTGTGATTTATGTGTGTAAGCATGAATGTGACGTAGTGTAGAGCTTGTGCCGGGGCGATTTGTATTGATAAATCTCTCTATTGTCCCAGAAACCGTATCTTTGAACCCTTACTCTTTAACCCTAACACTTACTATTGGTCCATTCTACTGTAGAAACTATTGTTGGCTCACTAGATCGCACATTTCCAAATGTCGGTTTGGCAAGACGTTGCAGAGCCTTAGTTTGTTAACACAGCAATAAGAAAACACCTGTACAATCTAATGCAGTTCAATGCCACAGGCTACCAGTAGAAACCATCGTTCAGCCATAGTTTATAGTGGTTATATATTTCACTGTAGGAAGCTTCTGTCTTTTTGTGCCCCCTGCACATAATGGGTTCTTTTCCTCTAAAATGTGTTCTGCAAATTCGAAAAACTTACTCCTAAGTTTATGTTCTCTCTTATCCTGGGTCACAGACTTTTATTACTGTCATATATTAAGTTTATAAAGTACCATTTACTTTTTTCCATGTAGCTCTCACACTTCCCTGAGTCCTAAATATACCAGGACAGTTTACTATACAAAACTGATCTGTTTTTAGAGGATTAAATTCACTGTTAGGTCCCACCTTTTTCTGCTGTCATATAGCTGAGCATTGTTTTAAAAGTTTCTCTGTTTGCTCGTTCATTCCCGCAGGGTCTGGTACTGTGCTGTACGTTGTTCACCTGCTGCTGCTGTTGCTGCTGCTGCTGTTTCTGCTGTGGGAAGTGTAAACCACCTGACGATGATGAAAACTACCAGTATGTCGACCCTGAAGACCTGGAGGCCCAAATCAAAGCAGAGCAGGATGGAGGTGAGCGGGTGTTTCACATAGTTGTGGTTTAGGCTCTAATTACTGCTGTACACTTAACGTACCACTTGGGTTTTTTGTACGTGGGTTGAAACATACTGTGTTGCATAATTTAGCTTTGTGAGTGTGGGCTCCCACAAGGCAAGCAAATTGACAACCTCCCATTATCCAAATAACATTCACATTGGATTATAGATTAACAGAGGCAGGGCATAAGAGGTCCTCTGACTGTAGTGAATTTAATGTACCTCATTCTTGATCCATTAAGCATTGTGCAGCTGTTGTCATGTACAATTATACAGGACTAAAATTAAGAACTTTTTCCTATTATTAAACAAAAACATTGACAAAATCACATGAAATAAATGTTATTACGTTACAACGTGTACTGTGAAGAGAACACAATGCACAGAAAGTGCATATAAGGACAAATATAAGGACATGTTATACTTCTGGCTAATAAAATAAATAAATAAAATTAAAAGTACTATAATGTTGGTCTGTCATAACTCAACTTCTTCCTTCCTTCAGGCACTAATGGAGTATACAGTGAAATGATGGAACGTTTTAGAGCCGTCTGTAGTTGTTGCTGTTGTTCTTCTACAGTTGTGGACTAGAAACAAACACAAAATTTTCTCGGTACCCGACTGTGTTAAAATCTGGGAGGCTGATGGCTCACTGAGGTTTTCGACTGTTTACCATAATAGTCTGTAGCTTCCTGAGACACGCCACGATAATTCAACTGCGTTGGAAATAAAATGTCTGCGTCAATTTAAGGATTTTTTTTTTTAAGGAACAGTAGCCACTGTCACAATTCCTGTATTGTAATCTTTTTTTTCTTCTTCTTCTTTCTTGAGGGCTTGGTTGTCTTTATTGGACAGGGCATCTTCAGATAGACAGGAAAGGGAGAGAGAGAGGGGGGATAAACATGCAGCAAAGGGCCACAGGTCAGACTCGAACCCACGGCCACTGCAGCAAGGACTCAGCCTTGGTAAATGTAAGCTACCAGGTTGCCCTTACCCACCCCCCCCCCCGTGTTGTAATCCCAGCTCAAGTAGAGAAGAGTCATAAAGTCACAGTAGTACATATTCTACGAGTCTATAGGTTTGCCAATATTAGCAAACATATGGGTGTACAGATGTATAACCAGACAAACAAAAGTGCATAACATACAAAGTACATATACATAACTTTCATATCTTAAGGAGTACTAAAGTGTCCTCAGTCAACTTTTGGCGCTATACAAATAAAAAAACAAAAGCACATAAAGCATCCGTCGCAGACATCCCTAAATATCCTCTGTAATTAATTCCATTTATAAGGTGTGAAGTAGTGGAAGGTCGTGTCCCCCAAACCCCGGTATTTCCCCGACGGGTAACTGGAGTTTAACAGTCCTGAGATCTGATTTGGCGCGTGAGGACGATGTTCATCGCCCGGGATGAAACACAAAGCGCACTGATGAACGACGTCAAGTTGGTTTTAAGGTAGCGTGAGATAAAGGATGCCTTCATAGCCGTGCACAGACACGATGGTTGACAGAAACGTGCTTTATTTTGTGCCAGTTTCTCCACATGCTGTTTAAAAGTGAGACAAATTCCCAGATGTTGTAAAGACAGTTTCAGTAATTTAAGTAAAGGTGCATTTTATTTGTTGTGAATTAAACGTTTTCCCTTGTAAGAATGTAAGTATTTCTTCTCAAACACTACATACTCCCACTTTAAAACCCACCACAGTACCTTGACTAACTTATTTTTTTTTTTATGTTGAAGCAGCATTTGCAGGAAAATTGCTGTAGAAACTAAAACTATAACCAACCCGTGGCTTTCTGCAGTGAAATTTAACATGCTCTCACGCTGCAGGATTCGTGTTTTCATGCTCCAATCCAACAGGTTACACAGTAATCATAGGCCAGCCCACATCTAATTTGGGTCCAGAAAGCCCAGAAGGCCAGAGTCAGCCCATCCCCCTGCCAATGCCAATGCCAATGCCAATGCCTCCAGCTGAGCCCCAGTCGCCGACCAGTCCAGCGGGGGAAGAAAACCCCGGAGAGACCTTACCAGAGTCGAAATGACTCGTAAGAGCCGCCTCGTCTGATTTCTGTGCCGCCTCGTCCGTTCATCCGTTTTGTCTAATGTGACAAGTTGTCTTCTTGGTGTTTGCTCGTCCGTGCTTGTCAGCTGTCTGCCTGGCTGTACCATCACTGCTTCTTCGCCCATCCATAACAAACTGCCCGTGCTGTCCAGTTAACCGCCGCCGCACACATTTACTGCACCGCTCATCATCATCGCCTCGTACCTGCATGTTGTTTCATGCTGTCCGTGTGCTTGTTGTCAGTGTTACGTGAACTCACTGTACTGTTTGCTTGAACTGCCATCAGAAAATAGGCATGGCTGAGTTCGTTATTGTTGCTTCAGTCTTGTTATATTGTACTGGTATGTATATCTTAAGACGTCATCTTGTACTTGTGTTTGTTAGATGGTATGTGATGATGGAGAGGAAAATCTTAGCTTCATCATGTAAATGTAGAACACTGCAGAAGCCATTCAATTAAACATATGTCATTAATTCAATATTGTATATGTCAGATATTCAAAGTTCTTTGCACTGCATGTCCTTATCTAGTTTAATACAAAACAATAATTTCATTTATGTCCCATTTTTGCTCTTTTTTTTTTTTTGCTGATTTAAAATTATTTCAAACAACACAAATAAAAACTGTGAAACCCGACTATTTCTGATTTAGAAACAGCTTAAGTGTTCAACTGTAAATTGTAAAGGTTTTAAAAATTGGCTCTCTGGCATCTGCAGAAAAATATTAGAAGGAGAAATTCGATGTAAACTTTGCATTGAACTTTGTGCTCCTCCTCTCTCACAGGAAAGTGACGGTGTGGATGAGCCTCAACTAGCGGAAGCAGGTGGGTACGATACTGTGCTTGTAGTTTTACTTGTCCATATGCATCAAACAGACAGAAGATGCTCTGTTTAATCCAGTTGTAGTTATACATGTTAGAAATCAGCCTGTTTGTGTCACACTGTTTCCTCACCGTTGCCGTTTATCTCCGTTTGACCTCTGCCTCTCTCCCTCTTTTAGCCTTTCGAGCCCCTATTACGATCCAGCCACATTCGACCGCTGCCAGCGACGTAGAGATCAGCCAGCCCGAAGCCACCAGCCAGCCCAGGCCCGCACCTCCAATCCTGACCTCTCAACCTACCTGATCAACCCACTGGACAACTCCTGTAAGGTGGGCCTCTTGCCCCCCTCCCCCTCCATGGAACTCAAGTGATGGAGAAATATTCAATTAAACTGCTGGGCTCTGAAAACTCTCACAGAAAATTTTAGTCTCCTTTCTCCATCCAACTTGCCTCATATGTTAGCCTAGCCTGGGCTAGATGAGATCTTGCAAGCAGTTCAGTCATCCAGAGCTAGGCCTTGGCGACATGCCTGGACTCCTCACTAATCCGTTCCTGTCATCCCATTACAACCAGTAAGGATGTGACACTGGGCAGCAAGATGGCAAAAACAGTGCGATATGAGGACAAAAACAACATGGAAAGGTGGTCCTCTTTATTAATCCACTATCCAGATCAGGACTGGAATTATCTTTTCTATTTACTCCCTGTCCCAACCCTCCCAGTCTCCCTCCATTCTGGACTCCGCTGGTCAGCAACAGGAGCACTTTTTTTACATTTCCCCCCCTCCCGCTCCTTTAACTTGTTTTGAAAAGAAGCGTTTTGGGTGAAATAACTCCAGTATGGATTTGGATGCCACTTGTGACGTATACACATCATCTGACGCCAGCACGTTGTGACTGTGGAGGACCTTTTTTTTGTGTTCTTCTTTCCCCTCTTCCTCCTCCTCCTTCAGTCTCGCTTTAACAAACAATCTCATTCAGTTAAATGTTGCATTACCTCCCTCTAACGTTCATCCTTTGAAATAAGCTCTTGATGCCAAGTGTGGTGACACAAAAAAACCCCAAAAAACATCTTTCGAAAGGAGGCGAGAGGACGCGGCCGCATCGCAGAGCAAAGCTTTCAATCGGGACACTACTACTTATCACATGATCGCACGAACGTGAAAGGGGGGGGGGGGACGGAGGAGAGCGAACAGAAGAGATGTGACACGAGTAGACGTGAGACATTGTGATGTTAAATGTCTGAGCCAAAAACCTGGAGCTGAAGAGTTGGAGCATGGATCTGGAGTAGAGTCGAGGCTCTCCTCCCCCAACGTGCATGCATGTTTTTTCCGGATGCATGTCGTCTCCCCCCCCCCACACTGTACAGCACTGGATTACAGTACACAACCCCAATAACCACAAAACATGACAGAACTGCCTAGCCTAACCGTACAGACATGCAGACTACAATATATACAAACACACTCTTGTACCAGCCCGTATGTCATCGTGTGCCACCCATCTTGCTAAAAAAATAAAAAAAATACAACCCCCTCAGCATAATCTAATGACTAAAAATGGACAAAAGAAACACAGCTTTCGATGTTGGAAAATAATCGTTATTTAATTACGTTTTGTCGGAGCTGCACAGTCGCAGTTTGACTCTTTGGAAGACCAAAGGCAACAGCTCCATGTAGCCTACCGACCCGATGACGACTCCGGGTTGAGGTGTCTGGAAATGCCTTTTGCCCTCAAAGCCACAGTTCAGTTTGTCAAAGTTGTTTGTATGATATGCATTTGGGTCTATGCACATTGTGAAGCGGGTCTGTCGCCATTTCATGTGGTTATCCTTGTTTTTGTGTTTGTTTTTTTTTAAGCCTCTGTTCAGGTTATAAATCTTTTTATTGCACCTCCTACTTCCAAAAGAACATAAACCAACCGACTTTAAAGTTACTTGATAATCTATAAACTCAGGTCCAGATTCACTAAGACTGCATTGCGAGTGACTTTTGAAGTCACCAAATGTTTTGTTGAGTAATTAATCTGTGGTCAAGCACTGAGCAAGCAATCAGCCCTCTTTACTGCAAATTTCAGGCACTTTTCTTTCACCTGGAGGATTTAATCCACGAAGTCCTGCATCTGTTTTCACCATAAATGTACTTTTCACTGTTCTGTCCTCTCCCCTGCTCCCTGACTCGATGGTGACTGTGATGTGCCTTGAACAGTAATTGTGACTCAACAGACAAGTCTTGACTCAACATTTCGATGCTGCGTGTACGTGCGCAAGAGTATTCTGTAGCTGTCGTGTCTTCTATAGCATATAAATATAATCTGATATACACATACATGATCATTCTCTGCTCTCATAAGCTGATTTATTCTTCTCCTCCCTACCTGTGCAAACCTTTAGTGAATCTGGATCAGTGTTGTTGTTTCAGCTGTACTCAACTACATTTGACTGTTTTTGGATTTTAGTCAAATTAGAAAGGAGCATTCGCCCATCAGAGCAATGTTGTCTGCACGCTCATTGTTAAGGCTGCAGCTAATAATTCATCTATAATGTCAGAAATCAGTTAAAAATGGCCGTCCCAGTTTCCCTGAGCCAGAAGTGACATCTTCAACATCTTGACATCTTTGTTCAGGATTTAAGTTGGTGCAGCAAGGTACTAAATTTAGTGGTTTTTGATTGGAATATTGAGAGCGGTAATTGGCTGCGTTAAGTCTCTTCTCTACCGAGAGACGTTTTCCTCTCCGTTTTAATTATATCTAATTAGTTAGCTGCTCTCATTAATCATTGCTGTGCTCCATGTGAAGTCAGAAGTCAACCTCGTTGTGGCCCAGCCTGCCAACTGTCTATGTCATTGGAACGGGATTAAGTAATGTTTGATCTAGTTGGTAATTCCTGTAATAGCAAAGCAAAGTGCAACTTTCCTCCTCAAGTTTTCATGTTTAATAACTTACCACACAGGTGCTTTGATAGATTTAACGCACTTTACTTTTAGAACATGACTATTAATAATTTTGGCGAGCATTTGTGCCACTTATCTCACATACATTGTCATTAATTGCTTATTACTGTTTTGTAGTCAGCATTTTTGTTTTGTTAACTTGTGTGTGTGTGTGTGTGTGTGTCTGTGTGTGTGTGTGTGTGTCCTCTGACCTGACGGGGTGGACACGTCTTCCTACAGTACAGTTTAAAACGGTTAAGCCAAGTCTGCGTATACTAGGGTTCATTAAACGCCACTAAAGGAATACTTCGACACTTTGGGAAATATACTTATTCACGTTCTTTAAGAGAGTTACTGTGCCACTGTTCCTGGCTAAGAAATACTAATAAAAAAACTTTGTGTAGTGATTAAAACTAACAGGATATGACTAGTTCATTATTGAGCTTTAGAGGTGCAGGTAAGTGCATTTCCCCTCCGTTTCTAGTCTTTGTGCTAAGCTAAGCTGACATCCGCTGGCTGTAGCTCCATATTTTCCGTACAGACACGAGAGTGGCATCGATCTTCTCATCCAAGACTCAAAAATGTTGAACTATTCCTTTTTAAATCAGATGCATTTGAATTGAGTTTTTTTTTTAATGCCAATGGGTTGATGTGGAGAATTATCGTCTACTGCCGAGTGCTGTTGCTTCTAGGTGAATGTTCTCTCTTTCTGGTGGCAGGGTGAAATTTTAAAGGGTATTCCTTTGTTTTTCTCCCACAATAAATAGAGGCCATAGTGTGTCTGTGTGTCAGGCTGAGGCTTAAAATGCACTGTTGAAAAAGCAAAAGACACAAGACAACAGTTAAACTCTCTCAGCTGCTGAAACTGCTCGATATCGTCTGGTGAACTGCAATACACTAATGTAGACATACGCGTTAGGACCAGCAGCGAAGCTCTTTGTTTCATTTTTGTGAATTACAAACTGTTCATAAACCAGCTCACACAAATATCTCCATCTCTTTATTTCGGCTCTGTCTTTGATGGATCACACGTCGGTTCGTATTCCTCAGAGCGTCTGTCCGCAAACTCGAAGGTCATCATCATTTCATCTGAAGTTTTTAACCATCGAAAGCCAAAACCTGCTCATTTTAAATGTCCCGAAACATTTCAGGAATAATTATTTGTTTGTCTTTCTTCAGATCTTCTCAAATCAAATCACTTCGATGTAAAAGCGATGAGGCCATGGAGCACTGAAAGAAGACATATTATTTATTATTTTTGTAATTGTTGTAAATAACTCATAAAACAGAAAAATAACTGACAGAATTCCTTATTGTTAATGGACATGTTTTATGAATTAATGTCTGTTTTAAACGGTGTACATACATTTATAATTTTTTTTTTTATTTGTCACATAGAAATACCTTAATTTGAAATTAATAATACTAAAAGGGTTGTTGGTGGTTGGAGGTCAACTTGTTGGTCAACTTGGGTTTTAAATGATGAACGCAGACTTTAAAGCTCTATGCTAACCTGTTACGTTCTTCCAAGGACAGATGGGGGTGTGTCTGTGTGTGTCTGTGTGTGTGTGTGTGTGTGTGTGTGTGTGTGTGTGTGTGTGTGTGTGTGTGTGTGTGTGTGTGTGTGTGTGTGTGTGTGTGTGTGTGTGTTCTCATTATTCTCAGTTGACCAGTGAGACAATCTCCCACAAATGCTGTATTTCTCTACAGAGTGGCGAGAAAATCTTAAAACGTACAGAGTAGAACAACACGACGAGGGCGGTTTATCAATGTAGATATTGTTGTTTTGGGGTTTTTTTGGGGGGGGGGGCGGGGAATGTGTCACTCACTGTTGTGGTTCCCTGTGGACGATCTGTAAATGAGTTATTATGAAATTCAACCTAATAAAAAAGGGGGATTTTATAACTTCCTGTCTGTTAGTTTGTCTTGTATTTGCTTTAAATTAACAGCATTTTACTGCATTTACACTTAAAGATTAAAGGATGATTTGGGCGTTATTCTGTATTTTTCTTTTGCCAAAACATCCCATGAAAACACTAAAACCAGCAGTGTGTTAACCTGTGTTGCATTCAGTTGCAAGCCCATTTGTTCCAACTGAAGATGTAAATCTTCAGCTCACAAATGTATGCTTTAATCCTTTTTAAAGCCTCAGTAATTTCCTTAAACCGCTGGTTACTCCAGTTTTTCTCAAATGTTTTATATAAAGAAATAGTGGATTTGTTAGGGACTATTTTCAGCTGCGGATTAACACACATTTGGTTGTCCTAGTGAGTATTTGCAGCAGCAGGAGGGTGTATGTGGGATTGATTCAAAAGAAACTACAGTGTGTGTTCATGTGTTTTAAAAGTTGACAGTTGTGACATATCAGGCTTTAATACACATATAATACTTATTAGTAATACATTAGTTGTTGACAATAAGAAACATTTTTGTGGCACTGATGCGCGATGATGAGCGCTGGTAGAAGAGAAGCGTGAATAAAGCTTTGTGTTGGTATGTTTAGCTTACTCTGCAGCAGCCCTTCCACTCCCCAGCCTATAAATAGTCTAGTAATCCCATTAATAGCTTAGTCTACTTAGCCGACTCTATTCTGTTGATTAGCAAATACCTCGTGTGTTTGGTCGCTAGGACCTCGCTGCTACATCCTCTTGCTTTATCAGAGAGCTGACAGAGGTCAGAGGTCGGGGACAGTAGGGAGAGAGTGTCACTGGGTCCTACTGTGGAGACGACTAGCCTTATGTCCTTATGTTTTTATTTAAATTTGTTTAAAATGAAAGGATCTATGTAATTCAGTTTAGATTGTTGTAATTCTGTTTATTTAATTCCATTTATTTCAGCCCTGCATCTCTTTATTCATCAATCCATTCATTCATTCATTCATTCGCTCTGTCATCTAGGTTATGTAATTCGTGTACATATATGTCCCATCTGTTTGTTTGTTTCTCAGCAAAAGATGTTTTTTTAAGGAAATTTGGTCAAAAGTTTGGCCAGAAGCCAGAAAACAAGATTTGTTTTTGGTGTCTCTCAAGGAATTTTAGGAATAAGATTTTTGGCAGCGATTCAGATTCAAGATGGCTCTTTTTCTATTTACATATAATAAAAAATAAATAAATAAATAAGGTAAATACTCTTTGAGCTTTGCAGGTCATTTAATCATGATATCTAGTGATCAGGAAATGTTGAGGTCCATATTCCTCCAATGCAACCCCACACTCCTACAGATGTTTTATTATAAAGGTATTATTTACACATTTACCAATTTAACCATTTAAATTTTATTCTTGCTTCTTTTAAAATTATCCTATTTCAGTCATCAACACAGAAGTTAACAGAAGTTTTTTGTTGTGCTTTTCCCTTAAAAATGGTCACATATAGAGGTAGTGACAGGCACTAATTTACAGAATAAACCTTAAAATATCCACCATGTGTAGTTTCTCTGTAGCTGTAGAACAAAAACTCCTCCTCACAGGTTATTAAAATCCCCTAAATGTAACAGTAGAGGGCGTGCTTGATTCAGATACAAGTTCTCAGTATGGCGTTGAATTGTAGTTCAGCCGTACAATGAGATCTGGTTACTGACAGGCTCTCTTTCTCTGTTTTAATTTCACACTGCTTCTTCTGGCTCGATGACTCAATCAAACTCACTTCACCTTTTAAATTTAGCAGCGTCCCAGTGGGTATTAAATATTAAAAGATAGACGTATAGATTTCATGAATTAAGCCCTAATGTCTAATAATAAGTTGTAATATATTTATGAGGGGGCTCTAATGGCGGTATTGTTGATATCGCTCTCTCTGTTGACAGTCAGGAAAGATTTAGAACTACATACTTGAGAGTAAGGTTGTAATGGTAGGAAACACAAAATATTTAAATGTTTTTTGCAATATTAACTCTATATAACTACCGTAAAACTTCTAATAATAGCCCGGGCGTTTATTTGCTTAAATCACTGAACTCCCCCTGCCTTTATTTGGGACAGGCCTTTATTTGGGACAGGCCTTATAATTCCTTTAGCACAAAACTAAACTAAACTAACTGCAGCTTCTCTTGAGTTTTGTTCAGCAAATTTGACAACTAACATGATGATTATGATGCTTCAGAGGTTTTTTTCCTTCTCTCTTGTTTACCGTGTTCCCGGTAAGTCAGAATGAATTAACGTTAAACTTTGTTGTTGATAGTTTTCGTAAAATATAGTGAAAGATTGAATCGTGAAGAATCTAACTGATCTGCACGATGTTCATTATGTACATATTGACAGAAGTTTAAACATTTATATTTGTGTAGGAGATTAAAACAACTTAAAACTCGCTCAAGTGGGCGACCCGGTGGCTTTTAAGAGGTTTTATACATCGAGATCATTTCTATAAAATCCAGACCAGGCCTCTATTGGAGACCTGCGTTTATTTGTCAAAACGTGTAGCCACCGCAGGCTTTTAAAAGAGACCTGTGTCTATTAGGGACCCTGCTTTTATTGGAAGTTTTGCGGTATATATAACTCTATAGGTTCAAGTTACATGAGTCAAAATGTTGGCTACATGAATGCTAACGAGAGCGATTGTTTGTTGACGAGAGCTAGGCTACTACAGCTAGCTAAATGCAACGCTTTGAGAACAATATGTCTGTATATGTTTAGGAAACTTAACCAACATCAACAGAGATAAGCAAATATTAGACTTACATTGACTTTTCACAAAGGCTAAAGGAGATGCTAACAAGACTACCTAAGCTAGCTAGCTAAACAATGCAAAACCAGTGAGTTGTATCAGTGTTTCCACTCCACTAAAATCTGTGTGTGCTGGATACTGTGGGGACAAACAGAAGTCTAAGTTGAGAAATGGAGCCCGCTGTTTATGCCGAAGTGCTAATGACCTCAAACATGGCGGCCAAAGGTCGCTTTATGCCACCCGGATCCCCTCTTAAGTATCAGGCTTCATGAAAACATTATCATTTGAACCCCGGCACTGACCACTGTCATGATCCTCTGCCACGCCTGGACTTTTCAGGGGTCCGGCTGTGGAACGCGGTTTACACAGTAACCAAAGCCAGAACAAACTGAAGAGCTAAAAATATCAACAGTCAACAGTCTGGCTGCTGTGGGATTGGGACAGGGGGCATGGGAGGGTCTTTACATGGGGGTTAGACAGGCTGGCAGAGGGGTAAAGGGATGGACAGCTGGGGAAAGAGACTTTAGAACAGAAGACCGAGAGAAAATACGACTTAAAAACATATCTAACTATCTTTTGAGGGTTGAACAAGTCAAGAGTGATCTACACAGACCTGTATGGATATTGAATTCAAGAAGAAAGAGCTAGAACTTTGTGTTTCTCTGCTTGTTATCCCTCCTCCTGCCTTCTCTGACCTTTAACTCACCGCCCCTGGAGGTGATGAGCTTTGCGCTCGGCTTCAAGCCTCCGTCGGCGGGCAGTTCTGGGCCCGGTGCTGGCAGAGGAGCCACCATGGAGAACCTGGAGAAGCAGCTGATCTGCCCGGTCTGTCTGGAGATGTTCTCCAAACCCGTGGTCATCCTGCCCTGCCAGCACAACCTCTGCCGCAAGTGTGCCAACGACATCTTCCAGGTCAGATTGGGTGTGTTTATTTTCATGCCAGCAATTTTCAATTTCAAGCACCATTATTTCAAACTGAGGTAATAGTTCAATTAATAGTTCAAAATATGGTAATCAAAGCCAAATCCAACAGGAATCTACTTTCACAGCAGAATAAATGGATCAAAATGTCACATAATCCATACCCATCCTCTCCAGCTATGTCCTCAGTGTATTCCAAACTGATATTTCTGTTAAAATATGGCTAAAAACACATAACAATTGTAATTAACCATATTTGTTTTCTGTAATTGTATGTTGTTCTTGTAAGACATGAACATGTGTGGGCTGTGAAGACAAATGTCCCTCCCGGGACGATAAAGACTATATATTTAGCATCAGTTTGTCACTAAGGTGATTAGACTTTAACGTTTGTTCGCAGTGAGCAAATACAGCTGCATGTTGAATATACGTATTTATTGGTTTTCAGCATCAACAACATTCGCACTCACCAAAGAGAAGGAACCACATGTCACAAAATGTCGCCTTACGCTGGGATTAGTATCAGCTATCAGCAGCTATGAACATGACGAAACCGAAGGGTAATGATGTTGTTGGGGCTGTCACGTGAAACAGTGGCGTCACGCACGTTAATCCAGGTCCAACGTGGTCGGCCATGTTTCCTGGTAAATCACAGAAAGATTAGATTAGTTAGAAGTTCGATTTATTTTACAACATTGTATGATGAGATTCAGTTGCCTTCATTCTACTAAAAAACAAAAGTTATATACAAACATTGGGGTGAATAAATAATAAGTTATAGAAATAAAAGTATTTCTGTTGAGGGAGGAAGTTGCTCTGAGGTCTGGTGGTACGACCGCGGATACTTCTGTATCTCTTGGCAGTCGGCAGCAGGGTGAACAGGCTGTGGCTTGTATGCGTGCTGTGTTTTATCTTTATGACTCTGTGAAAGGGATGCACTCATATCACTTGTTTAAGATCAAATACAAGTATTTACGTTTTGTTACTTGCTGATAACAAGTACCTAGATGAGTACTTAATACATTTACAGTTATATCAATGACTTTGAAAACATGTTTTATTTTCATGAGATGTTTCTAACTTTCTTGTTTAAGTGAAAGTTGCTTAAAGTATCTCCAACCAGTGGACATTGTCTCAACTAATGAGATGTTACATCACAATGTTCAACCATTAAATAGTGCTCCAGTTCTGATCATCAGCTCTGACAAATCTCCACTGAATATCTTTGGGAATAGTAAAGAAGATGGTGGATATTTATACTGTTTCACTCCCTCCTCTCTTTATCCAGTCAGCGAACCCTCTGTGGCAGTCCCGCGGCTCCTCCAGCATGGCTGTCAGTGGCAGCCGGTTTCGCTGCCCGTCGTGCCGCCATGAGGTGGTGCTGGACCGCCATGGAGTCTACGGTCTGCAGAGGAACCTGCTGGTGGAGAACATCATAGACCTCTACAGACAGCAGGAGTCCTCCAGGTGAGTGAGTGTACAGGAGGGACCCCATATTCAGAATTTATAAGCACTATATAAACTTTAATAAACATTTTATAACATACTAAAATGTAGTTGTAAGCAGATTTATATATCTGCTTATGTTTGTATATATAACTACATACTTTTACTCATTGAGGGCTTTACAATGATGTCAAGTAACATTTTAAAATGACGGAAAATATACAAGATATTCAAATAAAAAGTTTAAGAAAACAATTAATTAATTAAAACACTAATAGAAAATACAAGATAAAAGAAAACAAGTCATTAAAACATCTATAAAAGCAGTTCATACAAGATATAACAAGTGCAAATAGAGGTTCAGTAATTTTCAATCATGGATTTAAATTCATCAAGGGGAACAAGAGCATTTATCCTTAAAGTGCTTTGTAAAAAGTATTAAGAAATAAAAACTAAAAGCAGATTTTATAGGCAAGCATGGAAGAGATGTATTGCCTTTCTAATAAGAGCTTTATATATCAAATAAATAATTCAATTAATTTTTAAAATACTTTTGAAGTTCAACCATAGAATTATGGATTTTTTCTTCTTCCAAGTTGTCAGTATTTGTGTCACATGTACCAACAAGTTTATCAAGAAGAAGTCTTTATATAGAATCTGAAGTACCATTGTTGTAATATGAGCGAACACCAGTAGAGAGCAGTGTTGTATTCCTTTACTGTCCACAGGTTTCTGACTGCAGTGGAGAAACAGACATTAACGCTGTGATTCACAATAATTCATACTGACAAACTGATACTTGAGTGCAACACCCTGGGGGTTATTTTCTCCTCAGTTTTCCCTCATTTTTATTCACTATATATTTATTTATTGTTCAACATCGCTGTGAAGTATTTCCAGCTTTGAAACACGTGCACACTTTCTGTTTTCACCCTCAGGTGATGAATACCATTTCTTGTATTTGCATTTTGATGCAGTGGTTGTCGACTGCAAGTTATAAACATAATGTGTGTGCATGGAAAACATACTAGAAAGGAGAAGAACGTCCAAGAAAAACAACAAAAAAACGTATAGAATTAATTAGTTTATACATCATTTTAAAAGTGTATTTATACAGTGCATGGCAAGCTCAATGTGCTTTAGACACAGCAAATATGAACAAGATAAAATAAAATGTACATATATTATAGAGTTATTCATCCCCTGCCCACCAACCAACATAAACATACCCAGAGAGTGGGAGACAGGTAGACAGACAGAGAGATGGAGGCACTAGCTGGCCATACAGAGTCTAAGAGAACAGAAAGGTCTTAAGCTCGCTTTTAAACGACACCACAGTCGTGCTCCATCTGATCTTTGTTGCAGAGAGTGGGCCCTTAATGACTGAATGCACCTTCACCAGATTAACTTCTGATCCTGGGTACGGTTATGAGACCGTGTGACCAGTGTCTGAGGCGCTAGACCATAAAATGATTTGTAAACAGTGAGCAATGCTTTGAACTCAATTCTGTATTTGATCAGAAGCCAGTGAAGTGAGTAATATGGTGAGTTTTTATCAGGAACACTGGAAAACAGTAGTTCTTCTAGTCCGGTGTGTAACATTTAGGAAGATCTACTGGCAGAAATGGAATATATATGTATATAATTACCCGAATATAGGAATTGTTTTTGTTACTTTAGAATGAGCAGTTTTTATCTACAGACAGTGCGAGTCACCTTCCGCGGAGTCCAGAGCGGACAAACCAAACACTGGCTGCAAATACGCCCGTTCAGTGTTCAGTGCTCAGTAAGTTGCAATCTGGAACTTAACAGCTAGATGCTACTAAATCCTACACACTGGTCCTTTAGAGTTTTGTTAGAGTGCAGGATAAAATAAATAAATGGACAGGGTTTTAGTAACTGGTGGAAGAGACGGAGCTGCAGTGACTGGGGTCCAGTCATCAGTAGAGATGGACACAAATTTAATTTGACATAATTCAACATCTCATCTCAACTCAGAGCTTCTAAATCATAACATCTCTTGGTGGGAGCTGACTTTCTGTGACCTTTTTGGTGTTTTGCTGAGTTGTGACTGCAGGGAGTTGCAGTAGAGTTGCAGTTTTACCTGCTTTGTGAAACTACTTCATAATTAATAACTTTAACAAAGCATCTAAGCCAAACCAATTCACTCTTACAAATCATTATTAGCCTGAATTTTGTTATTTTGGTTTTTATCAGTCAACTAACTAACTAATGCTTTAAAGTAGATTTTGTTGTTTAAAAAGTTCATTGTTCCAACAGAAGCCTCTTCAGTTCTGTTTTATAAGCGCACACACTTACACTAGAACTCTGCAGTGATATTTAAGTTGTACTCAGTGTAGATTTGCCACTTTCACTCAAAAATAGAAGCTCAATGAGTCACTGGTAAAGAAGAGAGATGTTGGCATTCATTAGAGACAGAAGGACAGGACTCCCCTCATTATCTGTGTGGGCTAAAATAGATGTGATTGTTCACAGTGAGGTTCACAAATGTTTTGTAACTTGTAGTGTCTCATCATTTTTTCATGTGTGGGAAAAAAATTCTCATTACTTAATCATCATTTCTGTCAGAGACACCTACGTCAGAGAACAAAGGGACTGTTTATTGCATGAATGTTTGCTTCCGTTACAGGCGTTGCTTTTTAGGATGGAAATGCAAACTTGGTGGGACAGTTTGTGTGAATATTATACATTTGGAGAGGAAAATTGTTGAAAACTACTCAAAAAATGTCAGTTATGTTGTCCTTATTATGTACTTTGGATACATCAGATACACAAATGGGCCGACTGAGCCATCGTGAGTAGTGACACCCTCTCGCTTCCAAGGTGGCAAAGAAACAACTTGTTATCTCAGCCAAACTCTTGGCGTAGTTCTTCCATCATCCACTGACGTCAAAATACGTCAGCAATAACAGAAGTTAACTAAGCTGGTTTAACAATACCGACAGTGTTGCCAAGTCTTGTGGACTACTGTGCCACTAGAACATGGAAATCTGATTCAAACTTTGCCAGGTTTTCCCTTTAAGTCTTCCTTTAAGGCATTTCAAGCACATTATTAGTGCATTAAAATGATTGCTAGTAGCAAAGAAGAATAATAGTTCTGGATTAGGTGGTAAATTAAACAACGGATGAACTTCTGGGTTCTTCCTCACTTGAGTTTGTTTAGGTGCTTTAAGAAATGTGTCTGCACCTAGTAGTTACGACACTTTTAATTTGAAATTGAACTCTCTGGTGATTAAAAATAAACAAAATAAGATGGAAACGTAGCCTTGAAAATGTTCTCACGTTATGTCAATATGATAAGATTAAAAATGCAATATGAACATTGATTTCATAGGTGTTTGTCTAATGATGATGTGGTTACAGAGGTTGGAGGCCCTGAAAACATAATGTTGTCAATCAGCTTCTTTTTATGAATGAGTGGATCCTACATCAACACACTGTTTTCTTCCAAAGTCAAAACAGTTCTTCAGCTCTTTTTATAGGATTGATATGTCACATTCTGTGCACCAATCAGTTTAAAATATATCAGTTCACTGTGTACTACTTAATTTGACCTCCCAGGCTTGTGGACATGAAGCCGGAGCAGCATCAGCAGCAGCTCATGTGTGAAGAACACGAAGAGGAGAAGATCAACATCTACTGCCTCTCTTGCCAGATGCCGACCTGCTCCATGTGCAAAGTGTTCGGGAAACACAAAGACTGCGATGTCGCGCCGCTCAGCAGCGTCTATATGAGGCAGAAGGTAAAGAATCAATTCTGCATTAATTAAAACAAGGTCTAACCGGTTGTTTCCCTGTTTCCACTTCACTTTTTAATGCCACTTCACTTTTTACATCACCCCACTCCACATCACTCCACATCACTCCACATCACTTCACATTACTTCACATTACTGCTCTCTGCCTCACTTCATTTTAGTATTTTTATATGCACTTCCATATATTTTGTACTTTTATCTATTTTGAATTCAAGAGTTTGTTCTTTTATTGGCTTTCTATCCACCTTATATGAGATCAACTCTAATATTTGCATCTTATTTGTTTACATATGTGGTTCTTTTCCTTTACTTAAATCTAATCTGCTTTATATGAGGTTTTTATCTACATTTCACTGATTTATAAACGATCCTATTTTATTTACTTTGCACTTCCATCTGTTAATGTATGGGCTCAGTGCTGCTTGATTATCATCATATTCCTATTTTTTTGTATGTTATACAGGAGACCTTACATGGATTGCTTAAGCTTTAAAAGTGCTTCATAAATAAAATCATTATTATAATTATTATTTCTACTACACTTAACTTCACTCCACTTTCAGGCAAAGTAACAAAGTAGTAACCAAAAGATTCCTCCAGAGACGAACAGTAGTTGGTGCAGTGTGCTGGAAGTGAGCTGGCAGGTTGTTGGAGAAGCAGAGCTCCCAACTGAAGCTTGTTTAAAGGTCAAAGGACCATCAAGAGTGTATACAATAGTCTAAACTCTAAAAGTGTGTGTGGGTGGGCAACTTTTTATAAGAGACGATGGCCTTTGTCTCCCTTCTTTCTGTTTCTATTTTTAAATCCTTCTCTCTTTCCTTTTCTGTTTGGATTCCCAGTGTCTCTTTCCAATCTTCAGCAAAACACCAGCACAAACCAATATGCACACTGACCTACCACTCAGTGAAAATAACTACTGTAGGTAAACCACTGGGATCAGGACACACCTGCACACACATCCTCATTGGTGGAACAAGTAGAAAAAATAGAAATATCACAATTTACAAATACTCAGTACTCACTATGAAACTAAACTGGGCTTTGTCTTTGTCACATTATTATATATTTCACTTATAGATTATTGATGCAGTAACATGTAAGATGTTTCTTTATATTGAGGCTGGATGCAGTAGAGTTACTCATGCATTGTATTTTATAATACAATATCATTTAAAATCTGCAATGTAATTAGTATTATTATAGTATAATACTTGAGTAAATGTACTCTCCACCACTGCACCTGGTTATCGAGTCATCCAAAGACGTTTCTGTTTTATTGCAGAATCAAACACACACATCAAATATATAACTTTTGTATTAACTCATTTGTTCACACGTGTGGACACGCAAAGTCACACAAAGACAAAGTGCAGCAGTGTTGTCATGCAGATGGCAGCAGCAGCGTCCGGCATGTTATTGAGCAGTTGGCTTTGTTGACATTTCAGTGCCGGCCTCTCCATCTCTCACTCCGTCTCTGATTCACTCATCTGAAATTTAGATGAGGTTGAGGAAAGTTGTTGATCCTCCATCCTTATGCAAAGGTTAATCCGAAAAACAAAAAAAGTCGCTGATTTCATTCGGGGCCGATGGAGGTGAGAACGTTTGATGCACTAATGACACTTTAAAATCGCACCAGGACTGTGCAGAAGCTGGAACAAACTATCAAAATGTACATGATGTCATATGATAGTCTAAACAGATGCATGCTGGTGACTCATGTTGTTGTGCTTTAGGTGGTGACAGGCTTACTAACTAGAAAGTACTCAGAGTGCATTCCTCCGCCAACACTGCACAGTTCTCTCTAAATGTGTCTTTTTAATTACAGAAAATGTTTAGAAATCTGGTTCTGCATAGAAAAACACACACAGACAAGAATGCTGATTGGTTTTCAGTTTAATTCAGTTTTATTTATTTAATGCCAATTCATAACAAAAAGTTAGAAAATAGAGACCGTACTCATTTTAAAGTTATTTACAGAGACCCAACAGTTCCCACCATGAGAAAGCACTCGGCGACGGCGGCAAAGAAAAACTTAAGAAGTTGAAAACGGTCTTGATTTGTGGATAAAAACAAAACTTTTACAGTAACATTAGGAGTTATTCAGACACATCATCACTAACTTATGGCTATTTTAAATTCATCATGTTGCTGTAGCGCCATCTATAGGTGAGCTGATACGTGTCCCGCACTGTAAATATGAGTCAAGAGTTATTGATAAAGATTGTCTAACAATAATCAATGTATAATGTAATGTTGATGGGAGGGTTGTGGTTCAGGTTATAGAGCGGGTCGTCTACTGATCACAGGGTTTACAGTTTGATCCCCACCTCCTCACGTCGAAGTGTGGCAAGACACTGAACCGTGTTTCTCCCCATCCACTGGGGATGCACAAGCCCCGGAGGATTGCGTCATAAAGGGCATCTGACATGAAAAGCTTATGTCAAATCAAATATGTGGATCATGAGATGTCATTGGTGGGTTAGACAGGGCCCAATTTGCCAACAAGATGTAGACAGAAGACCCGCAGTGGCAACCCCTATAGGGATCACCTGCCTCAGGGTAATTTAAGTTTTTATCTGCTGTTTTCTGTTGGACAGTTGTGAATCTAACAGTAGAGTCGAAAGGCTGATGTGAATCCAGAGAGAGTGGATGGTGGTTGTTCTATCTTTACATGTTGGCATCCAAAAGAGTCCAAAAAATCAGGGTTACACCTGAATTAACTTGGTGGAAGTGAGGAAAAAAACCTGTTTTTAAACTCAAATTGGTGGAAAATCTCTTTTGACCAAGAGGAACAATCAGCTTAGACACAAATGTGAGGACATGACGCCTCGCTGGGCCATTTATTGATACGGTGAAAACAATATTAACCCACTGATTTCCTTACGTTTCAGTTATTCTCAGAGGAATGCTGGTTGGATTGAATTGAAGTGAGTGATTTTGTGAATGTTTGCAGACAGAGCTGAGTGACGGCATCGCGATCCTGGTCGCCAGTAACGACCACATCCAGGAAGTCATCTGTCAGATGGAAGCAATCTGCCACACTATAGAGGTTAGACACACACACACACACACACACACACACACACACACACACACACACACACTGCACAAGTTGGGATATGATGTCTAAATCAGGCAGCAGGTGTTCTTTGTATTGTAGTGTTTCACTACTTTTCGTCCTATAAATACTGAGTAATCTTCTTTGTCGCCTCAGGATAACGGGCAGCGGCAGAGGGAACTGCTGGCCACCCATTTTGGCGGTCTGGTGGCCATCTTGGAGGAGCGGAAGCAGGAGCTGGTGGGGCTCATCACCAAACAACAGGACGACAAACTCAAACACATTCGCTCTCTCATGCGTCGGCACGGTGACGACCTGGAGGCCGCAGTAACGCTGGTGGAGTCGGCCATCCAGTCCATGGAAGAGCCACACATGCCTTTGTTTATACAGGTGGGTAACACGTCACATCAGCTGGTTAATATTTGTTAGTATTTTAAAAGGTTTATTCCAACAGTTTTTAGACTCTGAATCTTTAAATGTGAAAAATTCACCAAAAAATTTAAATTCTGTGTTTTCCCCACATATATTTTTGGGGCAGAAAGGTGTTATGAAACAGCATTAAGTACATTTACAGAAACTCTGGGACAAACTTTTGTCTTAAATTATAAAACTCACAGCAAATTTAATAGCTGAATTAATAAAGTTACATTTAAACATTTTAAAAATGATTAAAGTGATGATCTGGAGGAGAAAGTGATTTTTTTTCAAAATAATGAAAACCATAATTTGTTAACATAACACAAAGCCCAGTATGATAATGAGAAAAATGTTAAGGGATAGCAGAAGCATACATCAAGGCTACAAAATTTGTATTTTATGATCATTTCCCAAACTCCTGAAGAGGTTAAAATTATTCTTTAATTCCCAAAATTAGATAAAGAAACAATTTATTGGAGGACAGTCAGAGAAAATACACATTATTTTGTGAAGCAGAAATTTGTTTTTTTCCTCTTTTAAAGGGTCCAAACTCTCAATTTTGAAAGCTTTTTAAATTTTAGACTTTCTAATGTTAATTAACTGTATGATCAATAACATCTAATCCTCTTATATGCTTAACATTTCATTCATGCTGAACATACAGTTGACACGAAATAAACCTCAGCAGTAGTGTTTTTTTCTTTATTTAAACAAACTCACCTCACACTTCACTCCTCCTCCACTCCATTTAAAGTTTCCTGCCACCACCCATCGATATTTTTCCCAGAATGGTCCGTGTTCAGTAGTCCCCAGGCCATATCTGCTTATGATCAAGGGGCTTATGTGCACAGCTGCAGGGCGAGGAAGGGAACGGGAGCATCCATGTCAGGCGCAGCGTCCCCCCTGAGGACTGCTGGGTCTCTGGTCCTGCATACCTTAAGACACAGACACTATCGTCACAGACACCACAAACACATGATTAATTCATACAGCTGCAGGGATAATGAAGAGCAGGTCAGTCTCTCCAGTACACTCTATCGATCAACCAATTGATCACATGCACATACATGTTTTAATGGAGGAAACACATGCACACGTACATTATATCCACTGACCTCTAAATCTTTACAACTGGAGACTCATTTTAAATTAAAGAGTTAAACTTAAAGACCGGGAGTTACGTAGAGAATTGTATTGTCCTGTGGACTAAATGCTGTTCCTGGAATTGATTAACTTTTGAACTTGAACTTTGAAGAGTCAGAATTTGCTCAAAATGATGTAAAAAGCATCTCTGAACTTTCAAACTGTATCTGCCTACATTATTTGTCCTGCCTAACAACAGGAAATTCATAAAGTTGGGAATTATAAGGCACGACATTTTAATTGTGCCTTTGAGTCAAACTTAATTTATTTCTAGGCTCATGGTATTGTCAATAAAGGTTTCAGTCAGGTTAGTCACATATTGGTTTTCGTGCTCATGTTATCAGTCAAATAATCAATCAACAGAAAATTAACTGACAACGGTTATGATAATTGATTTGTCATTTAAGTCATTTATCAAGCAATCATCCACAATGTCCAAGCATCTCATGTTAGGATTTGCTGTTTTTCTCTATTTTATATCACATGAAATTAATATATTTTGGATTTTGGACTGCTTGTGATCAAAATAAGCATTTTAAAGGTGTAGCAATGGGCTCTGAAGGTTTCCTGACATGGATTAATAGAAAATAATCATCAGTTGCATAATTTGTATTTTCAGGACACGAGTTACTCAGAAATGGTAATACGAATGTCCTCGGATACATTTGTTACAAACAAACCTTTTGACGTCATTTAAGGGGTTTGAGTGAAACGTGACAAAAGTTATAAAGTTGAGGGCAGACAGTTAGACGATCCAACCTCGGTCCCAGTCGTCCCTGAAGAGACAACAAGTTGTTACTTAAATTCAGCATCCTCACTGCTCTCTGCGTCACTCTTGTCTCCTGTGAGGAGAGTGTGTGTGTGTGTGTGTGTGTGTGTGTGTGTGTGTGTGTGTGTGTGTGTGCCAGTGTGTGTGTGTGAGAGAGAAAGTATGAGCCTCAGGTGTCGCTGTTTTATGTTCAGCCACATTCTCTGCCAAAGCAGGTGTTAAAGGAGATAGAGTCAGTGGAGGCAGGTAGTAAACACCATGAGGCCAATCTGGCAGCCGGCCGTATTTTTCTTAAAATCATGTTTTTATTTGACGCGCTGACGTTGTCTGACAAACACTTCTGACAGATGTCGTTGGCACAGACAACTGAAGCACAATGTGATTAACTTTGTCCCTCTCCTCCTTTCTGTCTATCTTCTTCACTCTCACAGAGCGCCAACGTCATACTGGAAAAGTAAGTCGAGTGTTTGTAGTGAAACTCATCAACTGCATGTAGTGACTGAGTTTAATAATTACTGAGTCTATTTACTTACTACCTTATACTTCTATTTCACCACATGTCAGAGAGAAATATTGTGCGTTTTAACATCTGTAGTTAAAACACATTTCTTTGCACATTAAAAAAACCTATCGTTTCATTTCAAGTATTAAACAATCGTTAGTTTATATGACTGATTGTGATGAAACAACCAGAATATGTTGAAAATCAATCACTTTTCAGTCAGTATATTCAAATTCAAGCATATAGCTGACATTAAAAACATAACGGACAAACAGACTTTGTATGAACCCTGGTTTTTATAGGGTAAAACTACCTAATAAGAGCATATAAAGTAGTTAAAATTAGCTCCAAATCAACCAACCATTAAAATAAAGCTTAAATATTAAGGCACCAGTTATCTTATGTTAATATTAGGAGCCATATGTTATTAAGAGTACAACACATTACAAAAGTAATCCACTGATTTAATACTGAATTTTAATAAAGTAAAATTACAAAATACAGATTTTTTATTTTAAAGTTGTAAGAACCAAAGCAGACCCTACATTTCCCATAATGCAATATAATAGCATCCTTTGTTAGTCTTTTATGTCTTTCAGACGTTGAGTTTATAATACAGACTTTCTGTTTTTAACCAGTTAAAAAGTTAAATTTTTACGGGTTTAAATGATGATATTTTCTCATTACTTCTTCAGGGGAAACATCATAAAACTGATTTTACAGGCTTAGTTGGACTCCTGAAGTCTAGTAAACTGATTAAAAAGTGAGTAAAATCTATGGAGCTCCCCATTAAGTAAATCATATGAATACTTCTTCTGCCACCGCAGAGGTCATGTAGTACATTGTGTTTCCCATCAGTCCTCATTTGTCCATCAATTAATTGGCTGAAAGTCATTATAATAATATTATGCTGCAAATAAACTAACAGTTATTTAAATATTCATGGAAGTTTTCCAACCATAAGGGTTTTGACAGATTTAACTGTTACTGCATCACATATATATATATAACAAAGCAAATTAGGGCAAATGTTTTAATTAAACTTTTTTTTTTTATAAAGGACTGAAAACTGTACGCTAAGGGGGATATTTATATTTAGGTCTAAATGCCATTGTCTATTTAAAAAGGTAAACTAAATCTGTTTTGTATTCCAAACAAGTTTAATGTATTAATCAGCTATTTTATTTTAACAGAAATCTTAAATCCTGGCAAAAAAAAAAAAAATACTCAAATGTGTCCAGATCTTAAGAATAAACTCATAAACAAGAGGAAAAGAAAGTCCCCAAAATCCATATGGAGCACTAATCATTAGACTTCTGTTTATGTTGAGGATACCATTAGCATGAGTGTAGCATACAGTGAGACACTTTGTGCTAACAGTCCTCAGCTCTGTGTCAGACATTTAGTCATTTCGTATACATTATGTAGCAGATGATCAGCCTGTTGCCAAGAGATCGAAAAACCAAACAAATCTGCTCTGAATGCTGTCGTCACCGACCGGCCACATGGGGATGAGACGGAGTTCACTGAGTGTGTGTGTGTGTGTGTGTGTGTGTGTGTTTGGTTTGCTGATGGATGGAGCCAATATTGGCCGTGTATTTAGAATCAACATCAATAACCTTTGAAATGGAAGTTTGCCTGATTAAATATTGATTGTTGAATGTATCAATACTACACAGGTTGCAGATTAGAAGCCTAAAAATGAGTGAAAGTATGAGTATGTGTTATATTGTGTAAAAGGCTTTAAACAAAGTGACAAAGTCATAATGTCGGACCGTGTGAGTGTCGGATTTTTCCAACATTATACAGGAAAAAATGTGTTTCACCTAGACATATAAATTAAATTGATCTGTGACGTTACAGCCACAGTTTTCTTTTACTGTATATCTGAATTTGTTAAAGGTTAGTTTTTATTTGCTTATTTAAAGGTCCATTGTGTAGATTTAATGGCACACTCGACTACGATCCACAATATTATTTTCTTACCTTTTTTAAAAAAAAAACAAAATACGATTGAAGACAAATTATGACAATAAAAAATATTCCTTTATACATTTCATCTCTTAGATTTTCTTTATCAAATTAGGAAAATCGTCGTACAAAGTCAAAAGTTCAGAAAGAGTATCGCAATTCATTTTTCATTTCTTTCATATAACTTGAATCGTCACATATTTGTATCACGATTTACTTGTCTTGCGATATATATCGTTACATTCCAAGTGGTGTCTGATTGCAGCACCCTCGCCTCATCCTCCTGTTTTAATCATGTAGAGAAACTACGGTGGCTGCAAATGACCCTATTTATAGTCAGTGTTTAGTTTGTCCATTCTGAGCTGCTGTAGAAACATGGCGGGTCAACATGACGGACTCAGTAGAAGAGGACTCGCACCCTCTGTAGATAAAAACGTCTCATTCTAAGGTACCGAAAAACACAACGATTCTTATTTTCAGGCGATTATTCACTAATGAAAACAATCCTATGAATATTATAATTCCTCCTAAATGTTGCACACTGGACCTTTGACATCAAAGTTTATGGAGAAGTTAAATTTCTAATGACTATCACAACAGAGTCAAACTGTTACACTGTGAGGAGTTTTTAACTTAAATGCCTGAGTCTTATTTTGAAAACCTGTGTGTGTGTGTGTGTGTGTGTGTGCTGACAGAATGGCAGAGACAGCCAGGGCCTCTAACGCGGAGCTTCCAGAGCTCGGTTATGAGAGCATGAGCCACTTTGTCATCGACACCGACGACCTCGCCGTCATGCTGATGAACATCGACTTCTGCTCCGGTATGCGCAGTGGTACAGTTCAAAAGTAAAGTGTTATCATGTTGGTTAGAGATTAACAGATAATATAAGGGTGGGGGGACGTGTGCATGTTAAACTGAAATATCCTAATCAATAAGATAATGACAGACATTTTTTGACTACTTTATTAATTGATTAGTTAAGAAGGTGTATAGACTGGTTGATTATGGGGTTGATTATTATTTGCAGCCCTATTTTCCTCTTTTTGGTGTTAACACGTACATGTACTCATTCATACTGTTTATATTTAGTCTTTTCCCCCCACTTTAATTCTGTCATACGTCTTCTTTTGATTTTATGATTTCTTCTGTGTGGTATATGCATTGAAAAAACAATTAGGTTTGATAGAAAATGAAACAATTTAAATAAAGGTGAGGTAAAAAGTCAGATGTAATAGATGACTCTGTTAAAAGTAAAAACATGTTTAAAACCACACAATATATAAATAAATAAAATAACAAATTTCACGCAAATGACCCACCAGACTCCGTTGACAAAATCAGTCATTGTACCTCACAGATTATCATAAAACACACTTTAAATGGGACAGAAACAAAATTAAACTCAACAAAACTGCCTTTTTTTTTGTCTATTCAACAATCAAACTCTGGTTTGGTCGAAATAAACCTTTAATTCACTGAGATAGGTGAGAGAATAGTAAGGTTATCCTAGTTTCTGCCACTGACAGACTCAAATTATTATTCTAATTGTCTGACAACATTAAGGAAAAAACTCCCTACCGAGATAGACGTTTAGTTTCACCAAAAACACCCGTGAGTCAATGGACAAAAACGGCAATTTTACCTCACGTATCATCAAAACATCGTAACAAACAAATAGTTGCTTGCTGCTGTATAAATGTTCTAAATAACATATATATAACCTTTAAGTTAAAAGCAAGTTTATGTACTCTCTGTGTGTGTGTCTTTAGGTGTGGGGGATGATGGAGACGAAGACCCTGAAGACGCTGGAGAAGAGTCAGAACTTGACTTCTTTTCCAGATATTAAGACCAAAACAGGTAGCTCTTGTTTTCAGTGACTTAAGTTTTAGATTTGGACTTTTTAAAGGTTAAATTTGAGTAAAAATACAAGGTGTTTGTTTCTGTTCTGAAGCTCCCTGTCGACCTTTATTGACGTATTGATTAAGGTTTTGCTTGGCCAAGGCTTTGTGGTGTGTTTGATTTTGGTTTAGAAAGTGTCAGACTCCTCACATTAGTTATTCAGCTTCCAGTGCTCAGTCATCAGCTGGACAGGAAGTAAGGCGCTCGCAGGAGTGTACCTGTAACCCCGTCTCACACATTAGACTACAACTAATGAGGGAAGATTTTATTTGTTAATTTAATCCTGAATTATAGATGGACTGTTTCTGGTGAGAAATCTACAGTTTGACACAAAAAAAAGGTTCACTTACTAACTTTTTCTGGAGATTTCAAGTTCATCTCATGGTCTTCATCAGAGTTTGCATTCACATCGTACAGACCATCTTTGAACAGAGACAGGAGGAGGTTACAACTAATTGAAATAAAACTTTTCCTCATTTTGCAGAAGAAAAATTCACAAACTTGGAAACTTATGTCATAGACATATAAAAATAAATAAATATATATACCTAAATTAAAAGTAAATTATAGTATTTCACTGTAACTACAGTCCTTAATTAGCCTTAATCTAAATATAATATAGAAATAATTGATTTCCTTATCTCTGCAGTGGCCTTGAATCTTGGACAGAATGATTCAAATTAGAAAGGTGACTTGTAATTTCCACCTCTATAAGGCAGCCTGAGACTGTACCACAATACCATATTGATCCAAGGAGTTCAAACAAGGCTTTTAAAAAAATATTATAAGCAATATAAGCAGCCTAACTTTGTTTCCCGCAAACCTCCAACTTGAGGAGAAATCTAATCAGTGGATATAACTAAACAAACACCGATGGACAGAATAATTAAAGCTGCTATAATCGATATTTTGATGTGAGAATGTCAACACAATGTGAAAGAGAACCCGCGCCTCCCCTTGGCTTTACCAAGCTTTATAACCAGTTTCAGCTGATTGTTTAGCCGTCCAGGCCACAACTTTACTGTTTTAGTTCACTCTAACAGCTTTCATAGCGTCGTTTTTAGTGAAAAAGCTCTAAAAAAAACCAGCTGGTTAGCAGCTAAAGAGCCAGATAATTCAGCAAACATGAATAAATGTAACGTGACTTAAACCTTATCAACTTCTACAATAGTTGTTGTTTAACAGTGAAGAAAACAGCTCCCATGAATAATGCCATAAGATTTCCCATGCTGTATATAAACAGTATAAATACATGGTACATTATAGATTCTCTGCTAGTGTCTTATAAGCATGAACTTCATGAAATGCTACATAAGTATTTCAATTAACATCCTGCAGAAGTTTCTATACTCACTGTAGAAAGCTCTGTACTGACGCCTCTCAAACTGAAGTAGTGCAAATGTGTCAGAGCCTGTTCATGGATGTTCTTGTTGCTCTGCTGATTAACTGTAATATTTGGAAAATGTGCACAGTCTGAAGTCAGCGGCGGCGGCGGCGGCAGCTCACTGTGTATCGTACAGAAGGGATGTGTGAAAAATCATCTCTAACAAGACCACTTACGTAAAAAGAGAGCCGCAGAGAGAGTGAAGGATTCCCCTCATCCACTCAGGAAAGAGGACAGCATCAGTGTATTCATGCTGACTCAGACAAAAGGCAACAACAACAAGCGTCCTCCTCCGTGCTGTATTTGTGCGGCGTGGGTACATTAGGCCCGAGCAGCTGGAGAGTCACTGCTGATTGTTTAGACGTGGGATGATGACACCGATCTCATGATATTTGGTCTTTTGTTTCTTTACCCGAGGTCCTTTACTGCAGTCCTGAGGGAAATGTAAAACAGAGACGGAAATAGAGGTTTACCATAATCCTCCGGAAGAAATCCACACAGTGTTCAAGAGTGAATTCAGCCACGACGAACATGGGACAACAAAGACAACATGGGGAGGAAAAAAACTCCCCATAAATGATCAAAATCTTACCTTTATATACATTATCCATCTGTTTCCTCCTGCAGCAGCCCAGATGCAGGAGGACTGACTTAGCCAGATTTTTGCCTCCCACATTGTTGCCTTTTGTTCAGTAAAAAAAAGCCAGTGTATTGTGTGTAGATATATCTCTCTATGTATAGCTCACAGGAAATGTATACAGTGGATTTAGCACTGCATTCTGTGTTGTGGGAGGGAAAGTAAAAAGATTTTGTTCATGTGTGTCGTCTTCTTCAGGATTTACAGCCCTGATATAGCTTCCTGTCACAATACTTTGTAAAGGCTTTTTTTGCATTTAGTCAGTTTCTTAATTCTTTTCAGACGTTAAGTGAATGAAAAAGAAAAAAAAACAGGGCGGGGATTAAAGTCAATAAGATATAAATGGTTTCTTTGAGAGCAGAGAGAGAGAGAGTTTGCAGCTGAAACTGTCCTTGAACTTCTTGTTTTTTAATGCATAAACGCAGGAGAATGACAATACAAGTGAGCAGGATGTACAACTAGAAGAGTGGGCAGATAAGCCTATTACTGTAGGTGTTACTGCAAATGACTTGCCTTCTTTGGGGGGGGTTCTCGAAGACTGCTTGATGGATTGTGTGTTGTTGTGTATGTGAGACAAGGAAGTAATCCTTCCATAATGAACATTTTATGATCAGCCACCTCTGTGGTTAAGGTTTGGGCTACTGGCAGTTCTTGGTTAAACAATGAGGCTTGTGATATTCTGCATTTCTCTTATTGTCAACCAATCGCCTGTGTATTGTTTGTGTATCTAAAGCCTGGTATATCTTATTCCTGTGTGTCATGGAGCTCCATTGTTGTCCAGAAACTATTAAAAACGCACCAATGAGCAACGCTGCTGCAAAATCTCACTTGAGCACCAAATGCGTATTATTAATCCATGGCTGAAAATAGTCCCTAACAAATGCACTATTTATTCCTGTTTGAGTAACAGTAGCTCTAGGGAGGGCAACGCCGGTCCGTCCACTACTCTGGTTCTGACGGAAATATCTCAGCAACTATTGGATGGATTGCCATCTTTGGTTCAGATGTTCACAGTTCTCCAAGATGATGAATCCTGTAACGACTCTGGTGATCGTCGGACTTTTTGGATTTTAATCAAATGTCTCTAAATATTGGCTCGATTGCTCCAGTATCACGTCAAAGTGTTTAATACACACTTCAGTCCATTGTGTCAGTGTGACGTTTTAAACACATTCTGCGGTCAAGTTAGCACAAATAAATACTCAACATCTGGTTACACTCTCAAATAAAGCTTGAGGTCGCCGTTTGGTTAGGTTCAGACAAGAAAAAACAGTTGGTGATGTTTAGAAAAAGATTGTAAGTTACGTTATGGAGATAACTTTAAAAAAAATCCACAAGACTTTCACCGAGGAGGCTGCTGTAAATACATACAGACGTACAGACTTTACTTTCATACACTTTTAAGACCTAGGCGAGACAAAATGTGACACTGGCATGGTAACCCTTAAGGGATCGGCGGGTTTATTAGAAATAAAGTTTGTTTCAGATATTCATCTTCCCCTCTTGATGTATTGTAAAAACTTTGGTGATCACCTTCACTTTTCATCTAGCACCATCATAAGGTAAAGACTTTCTCCAATACTTTTGATGAAATGTCTGTAAAACTAATGACATTTGTGCCTCAGTTATACTTTGTGCTTAGTGCTAATTACCAAATGTAAGCATGCTAAACTAAAATGGTAAACATTATACTTGCTGAACATCAGCATGTGAGTATTATTTAGTTAGTATTTTAGCTCAAAGAATTTATTTTTCATGAGATTTATTGACAATAAAGAAACCAATGTAATTTTTGTAATTTTTATAAGAGCCATGAGGAACCCTGAGGTATGTAAGGAGTCAGGTGGTGGATGTAAGGGCATTGGGTGTGATGGACAGGTTGAGGATATAAAAGTTGTATCAGAGGTGATCTGCTGATTCACAAAGAGAAGTGGATGCTTTTTGTCTTTTTTTCCCTCACCTATATTTGACACCAGTATCAGTCAAGGCTCTCTCCACCGGTTCAGAATGATTCTTCACTCACACAGATAAATGATCATGTTTCTTCTGTCCTAGCCATGGCATTGATTTTAAAAAAAATACTTTTAACTTTTTAGGCTTAGCTCCAAAATGTATTATTGATCTGTTTCTCTCTCGTGGAACCCAGATTGGTTGTTTCTAGGTCAAAATGTAATTTTTGGCTTTTGTGGTAAGGGGCCATTTGACTCTGGAACAAATTCCCAACTATGCAAGGATACGTACTTCTAAATAAATGTTTTAATAAGAAGATACAGTCACAAAATGCTTTTAATTCCTATGTTTCTTTTAATATACCGCTTTTATTTTTCATAGTTATGTTTTTATTTCTTCTGTAGCATCTTTTATTCCTGTAATAACTTTTCTTTTTGTATCTTCCTGAAACTGCAGTTATGATGATAATAACTGTTATGACGCCCGCTGCAGAGGTGTTTGTTTTATTGTACACTTTGATAACTCTGATGTAGTTTGTGGGTTTTGTAAATACACTAGCTCATCATCTGTCAATATGTTGTGGTGATTTGTAAAAATGTCATTAAAGCACAACTATAACAAGTATTTGATAAAAGTTATGAAGAAAAAGTGCATCTATGTCTGATCTGCTGGTAAAGTGTGACACTTGGTAATGTTCCAATAGTCTTTTTTGATTGTGGCCACTGAACAATAAATACACCTTAATCAATTAAAGCACAAATATATGCTAAAACCACTGTTGAGTTTTTATTTGATTAAATATATACATTTTAAATCTAATTCTTCATTATTTAATTATGAAGACATTGTAATGCTTATCGTGAAAGTCTTTTGCCTCCTGGGATTTTGTAAAACTGGGTTTAAAAACGCAGTCTAGAATTAAAAAAAAACGACATGAATGTCTCAATCTAAATTACAGTATTTACCTTCAAGCATGAAAATTAGTAATTCTACAGTTTTTCAGTGTAATTGTTTGTTCAATTGTGTCGTAGTGATTGATTTTGCGTCGTGTTAGTGACGTCATGTTAGAAGTCGTAGCGTTGAGAATCTCTTCGCTCTTGTTTCTGAGTCCTGTAGAGCTAGAAGTACGGTGACACACACACAAGTTTGTCATCGCTTTGATCTACAAAGTGATGTATACACTGAACCAACACACACACACACACACAGAGAGAGAGAGAGAGAGAGAGAGAGAGGGGTGATAAGGCAGAAGAATCACCAACACACCCACAGTTTAGACTGAGTCATAGAAACAAGGACCCAGAGGCCATTTTGACTTCTGTGTTTGTTTCTTCTCCCTCTCTCTCTTTCTCTCTCTCTCTCTCTTATCTGTTTCAGCAACTTGAACAAGACACCATTAACTGTCACTCCCATCATGTCTCAGCCTTCAGACTTAATGCTTTTCTGTTGAAGTGATAAGAGTCAACAGACAGTTGAAAGTGATGATAAATTGTACACTCAGATGTCGTTACAGTTAACGCATTTTATCAATGTTCTACAGCTCAGCGACGCATCTAATTAAGCAGTTTGGTTTGATTTAACTTCTGTATCACATCCACATGAAGTGATTACAGGATAGAAACATCAGCCCATTCCTCTACTGAATATGTGGGTTAAATTTAGTTTCAGGTCTGGAGAATGCAAATCAAAAGATACACATTGCTTCCTTGCATTTGGCAATAGTATCTGAATGTAAATACAGTTTGTCATGTGGGTGGCGTTAAAGAAAAGTCCACGGAGGTCATTAAAATCGAAAAGGTTGGGGAGCTCAGCTTGTCCTGAGAGTGGTGCATGAGGACAGCTCACAAAGTGTCCAAATTTAAATATGTTTCTTCTCTGAGGAGCGTCGATCTGTTAGGTAAATTACATTGTTACAGTTTAATATTTTGTGCGTACACTGGGAATATGATGGTGGCTCTAGAGGAGCATCATCGAGTCAACAAAAAACAGATTTGGGGAAATGAAACCATTTGTGTTTTGTTTTCAGTCCCTGACCTGATGGTGGCACTACAAAGAAGGTTCTCATTATTAGGAATCATCCTCTGGAGGACATAAATATCTAAACTTTCAATGAAACCTGGCCAGTAGGTGTTGAGATTTTGCTCTGAAAGTGTTGTTTGATGGACAAACGCACAACTGACGGATGACCATTGTTACAATCATTTGACTGCATCTCGAGCTGGACAAAAATTGCCCATTTACGTACATTTTCTGCTTCCAGTATTTTCATTTTCATCATTGTGTTTGGGAATGATCTTATTACAAATGGGAAAACATCTGAAGACACTTCAGACAGTCACAAAAAGTTGTATTTTTATCATCGATCAACACATTTATAATCAGCACAATAACAGAATCGAAAGCTGTGTTTTACTTCAAACTTTTTTATTACAAAATATAAATGGCAAAAAAGCTTTCTCTTCCTTTGCTAAAACAAATACAATGTGATCCGTGTCAGACGTGAATGTTTACGGTAAAATAAAGCTTTTTTTCTTACTTTTTTTTGTAGATTAGCATGCTACAGTTGATACAGTACAGGTGATAGTGCTCCCGCTCAAACTAAAAAGAGACAGAACAGAGGATGAAGGTAAGAGGCGACAAACAAATCAACATAAAGTGCGTTTTCTCCTTCCTTCCACCTCAGATCCATTTTCAAACCAATCCCATCAATCCCAGGATATTAATTAATAACAGAGGACAGTTGGATATCCACAGAGAGGAGTTTTGAATGTTTCTATCTCATGACTTCACATAATAACCCCTTTGTTTTAGTAGTGTAGGAATATGACATTTACATGAACTAGTGAGAGGATTTGGACGGCAAACAGGAAGGATTAGCCTTAAATAGGTAATATAAAGATAGTAAGTGAGTATTTTGTTCTTTAATAATCTTATTGCGGTCATAAACTGGAGTTCAATCAGCACTAATATTCCTAATATCTTAGATGGTTTCTACACAGCACCAATTCAGTTGCATGGTGGCACCCATAATGCACCTGACATTAGACTCATGTAGCTGCAGCCTAAGCAATTAATCTTTAAAAGGGGGTAAATATCATGAGCATCATTAAAATGTTCCACACAAGCATTTTAACACCGAGGTCACCCAATCTGCTGACGAGAAAGAGTTCAATAAAGTCAGACTGACATTTAGCAAAGGAGTACAAACTCTGTAAATACTGAGTTTGAGAATTTTAGTAACTTGTGATCTGTCATTTCCCCTTCACAGCTTTAAAACATTTGATCAGAGAGACAAATGACAAAGAACAGCGCTGCTCGTATCCGGATTAAATGTGTCCCAATGTTAAACTCTGAAATCCAGTGAGACCCGACAGTTTCCCAAAAGTCCAGTGCGGAGAGGAGTGTGTGTGAGGAGGGGTGAGGGGTGAGGGGGGAAGCCAGGGGGGACGGCGGAGGGGGTGTGGGAAGTCCGTTTCCATGTTTTCCAACAAAGTCTTTAAATAACACTTAAGAATTTACATTTTACTCGCGGCTGCTGTGATGCGTAATTTGGCACCATCTGTGCGTAAAATGATGTGGAGAAGAAGGCAGGCGCACAAACAACAACTAATGTCAGAGGTCTTGAATACTTAAGACAGCGGTTGGGCTGTTTTAATGAGGCATTTAAAAAAAATAAGATAATAGAGCTTTACTTCCCGACCTCGTCGAGGACTTTGCGGTTGAGCTGAGCCTGCTCCCTCTGGCTCTCCATCTTGGCCATCTGGATCATATTCCTCAGCAGGTGGAAGGTCAGGTCGATGGACAGCGGCGGATCTTCGCTCCGTTTCAACAGCTGCACCGCCGCTGTCCTCACCGCCTCATCCTCGCTCTCCTCTTCTGGTGGGAGGAGGCGCAGAGGCTCCGGGTTCCTTCTTTGGAGAAACCTCAGGATGCTGTCGCCCAGGAGATCTGAGGCGGTGCTGTCCCCGGCGGCGGCCGCTCTGAGGAGCACTTCGTCCAGTTGCTGCGTCTGGAGGCGGCCGCTGCCATCCAGCCAGCCGGGGAGGATGCGCGGTCTGCCGGCGGCGGGGCGGAGGTGCGATGAGAGGAGGACCGAGGAGAGGAGCAGGAGCAGGGGCACTGGCTTCATGTCCTGCAAGTAAAAGGTATTTATTAAGGTGGCATCCAGACTGACATTAAACACCTTTTTTTTGCCCTTTTTTTGGACTGATGTAAATCTTTGTGGTAAATTTACTTCCTCATGTATGAATGAGAGTACATAGTAAAGTCAAACTGCTTTAAGCTGAGAGAGAAAGAAGTAATGATTTTGAATTTTATTTCCACTGTAGCCGGTCAGTAATTCTAGTAGATGTAACATTGGATCTGGGTCTATTTATAGGTTGAAACTATATGATATTTATCTTAAACATATGTCAATCACACAGGCAACTTAAATAGAATAAATAAGCACATTTTTAATCAAGTTTAAACTTGACTAAAAAGCACAAAAATGACTAAATGTATCTCCCATATTAGCAGAGTTTAATAGAATTAGAAGATAACAAAGACTGTATATATCTGAAGGTCCCAGGTTGACGATGATCTGCATGCACGGTTGTTTTTCCACATTTTATGTTCCCGCTTGCACAAATTCGTTAAATTCAACTTAAATTGAAAACAAGAGTAAAAAAAGGAGAGAAGCTGCAGTACTCACTTTATTCTCTGCAGGTGCAGCAGCTGAACTTTGTGGTCGGCCGGTGGGATCTCTCTCTCAGGGCGGAGCAGAGTCTGAAAAGTCCCTGTGAGCGGCGACTGGAGAGGACGGAGGGTTTTATACATCCAGCCTGCTCCTTTGACGTCAATGCAAGCACAGAGACCGGTTTGGAAACTGGACAACTGTCGAGACGACAAGGCAACATAGTCCCGGGGGAACAGCTGGGGGATGCTGCGATCGACAGAAACACAAAGGGGGGGCATATTTCCAGGTGCATATGAGGGTTGGGATGAGGGACCTCCCATGGGTACATGAGGAGGATACAGGGGCCAGGGGCTCCGATGGGGGCCTTGAGGGGAGGGGGGTGTGGTCCCTTGTGATTCCTTGAGAAAGTTGTGCTTTAGGTTTGCAGGGATCCTAACTTAATGTGTAACCTTTGTGTATTTCAACTCTTATCCATCCATCATATTTATGTTTCTAGATTGTTTTTATGAATGTGAATTAACTGTGATTTGTGTGTTCAGACTTGCTTCCATCAAATTCCCCCCCCCCACACACACACACACACAAGGACTGATGAGGTATTTTGAATTTGAATTGAATTAAATTAAATGAGGATATTTGGTAACTCTACTTTGTTTCACAGTCAACATAACAGGTTTAACTTAATTAAAGTGGCAAATGAAGGATTCAAGTTTGTGCCTGTAGATCCTTTAAAGCCAAAGTGATGAAACAAGAGGAAAATGACAATAAATCAGTGTTAATATTCTTTTTACCTCAATATGAGCTAATTAAAGGCAACGTACATCACTTCCATCCAGAATCCAATCAATCAATAATTTAAACTCTGGAGTTTTTGCTTTAAAGAAAAATCTCTTTAAACACTTAGTGACTGAATCTAGGCGCTGTCCCTGGTCCTGATCTGACTGTTTAGAGACTCTACTGGTCGGACACATAACACAGATAACAATATATTTTATGCTGATTAGACCAGAGTTTCTGACCCCCCAGGAAGCCACATGGGTGGACCGAGGTTGTTGATTTAGAGATAAAGTGTCAAACTACACTCTGTGCTCTGTATGAGGGGAGATAATAGAAGTAAAATTACAAGAACCTTTTGTGTACATTCTCTAATTGAGAAGATTATGGGTGAATTCTAATACCAGGAATATCCTCAAGCACTTGGCAAACGTACACACCCACTAATATATTAACTATTTTATATAAATGCTCTTAAAAAAGGTCCAGTGTGTAACATTTAGGAGGATCTATTGGCAGAAGTTTAATATAATATTCACAGGTATGTTTTCATTAGTGTATAATCACCTGGAAATAACAATCGTTGTGTTTTTGTTACCTTAGAATGAGACGTCTTTATAAAAGGCAGCGGCTCACCTTTCAAGGAGTCCAGCATGTTTCTACAGTAGCCCTGGACAGACAAACCACATACTGGGTCTAGATAGAGTCTTTCGTGAGATGAACAGCCCGTTGTCATTCCCAGGTTGTCAAATACAGATGCGAGCAGTGTTCAGTTAGTTGCAATCTCAAAGTTAACAGCTAGAAGCCACTAAACACTGGTCCTTTAAAACCAATTTATTTCCAATTAACTTCTTATTATAAACCTTGGGTTTGACGTGATGGCAACATTTTCTGCCAAAATTAGACACTTTCAGGTTATTTCACATGAGAGTTTTCTGGATTTTGGTTTAGAATTTGGTGTTTAAATAATTTGGTGTGGGGTCATTTGGTCAGGACCCTGTCAATCAACTCACTCAATAAAAGCACACACACTTATGGCAAAGAGTGTTAGAGTCATAATAAATATTAACAAAGGCTGTTTTCTTCCATATTTTAACATTAAATGCTCACTATGCAATGGTCATAGAGAAACACCTAATACTCGAAGCCAAGTTTTGAGGGTCTTTAAAGGAGAAGCATATTGCCCTTGAGGTATATTCATATATTTAAGACCAGATGCAGTTAGTATAAGTTTACTCTGTTGAGAAGAATCCATTATTTTTTAGTTTCAAACCAAAAAATACACACTTTAATGTCCAATGGTGGCCTTTTCATGACCCTTCTTGTTCTGGCAAGAGCAGAATTCAGAGGGAGAAACTCAACATTTATGTACAAAAATCAGCACACATAACTGGTAATCAGTAGATTCTCACTAAGAAATATTAGTATGATTACCTGAGTTTAAAAAGCCATTTAAACACTCAGTCTGTGACGACTTCAAGCTGAACACTGAACATTTTAAACAGGATGTCAGCTCCATCCCATGTCCCCATGTACAGGTGAGAGTGCTAACAAAGATATGTACTGTATCTTTATTTAATTACCTGGTGCTGAATCAAAAAATGGATTCCAGCTTTCTGGGGAGAGGCTCATATACCTCGGGGGAAGAGGCTATTTGGCGGATTTTCAATGGATTCGTCAGACGTTTTCCGCTTGCTTTTCCCCGATATAGCCCAAGAGTGTTTGTGTGGAGAAAAAAAATGTGTGCAGTTAATTTGGTTGACAGCCGAGCTCAGCAGCCTCCACATCTCCCTCCAAACAAACCCCACCCAGCCAAAGCTATGTTGGTTCACAAAAGTTAGCGAGGTCAAACGCACCACTGACATCACCTCGGGTAAAACTTTATTGTCTCATATGCCAGAGACGGCTTTTGTTATTACAAATGTGCACATTCTGAGTATAAAGATTATAATGTACATTGAAGAATAAAAGGAAAAACCCAAACGGAGATTGTCGACGCACCAATGGACTAATTACTGTACAATGCAGTTGGACTTGATAATTCAACAATTCTGACTGTTTGAAGGAATAGTTTGATTTGTTATTGAGAGTTATATGAAAGCACTCAAGTCCAGACGGTAAATAGCAAGTTATTATTAGTAAGCAGCAAATTATCTAGCTTAGCACAAAGAGTGGAACAGGTCTGTCCAAAGGTAACAAAATCCACCTAACAGCACCTCTGAAGCTCACCAATTAACACTTTATATTTGGTTTAATCCGTCCAAAGTGTGTGAATGACACAGTGCAGCTTTACAGAGGTTACGGACTATTTCTTGGCCAGGTGAAAAGCACACACACACACACACGCACACACACACACACACACACACACACACTTTGGTTTTTTGAATGATTAAACAAACAAGATGTTAATATGTGGATTTTAGATGAGTGTTGGCCAATAATTCAATACTACTAATAATATTACTTTCCCCAGTAACTAGTAGTGTAACTAATTAATAATACATTTCAGTAATAATATTACAGTTTGAAATAAGTTATGAGAAATAAATGACATTTGCGTCAGACAGAGCAAGAGCTAATTGTTTCTTCCCTTTCCAGTCTTTATGCTAAGCTAACCCGCTGCTGACTGTAGCCTTATATTCACTGTACACACACGAGAGTGGCTTCATCTAACTAACAAATAAACATATTTCCCCCAAAAAAGTCAAACTATTCAAACATTACGTCAACAAGCACATCTTTCCAGAGCCATGATAGACAGACAGACAAATGATGCTAGTTACTTCACCCACAGAAGCCTCAATAGACCACAATGCATTGCATCCTGCAGCTGAAAGAGACTTGGTATTACTTCTGTAAAGAGTGTTTGCTTTCATATCACTCACTTTATGTACATTTATCTATTCATCATAAATCTAAAAAAAACATTTGCTTGCCCTTTTTCAAGAGGATTGTTAGAAAGGCATTTTGGGAAATGTAGGCAAACAGTTGCTGGAGCGGAAGTACAGATATGAGGTGAAGTGAATAAACCAAATATGTAAATTACAATGAATTATTACTGAGAACCTGAGGTGGAAATTTCCTTCATAATAAGAGTAAACATGCTACCATTAACCTATAAAAATGTATCCTTCAACACAATTATTTAAAGTGATTAACAATACATTAAATAATTAGAAAAGTTTCCTTTTGCAACCAGTAGGTGTTAATGTATGAGTGTTTGTGCGTATGTGTGGCTACACTGCGGCACCCCTGCCAAATCCTATTTCCATAAATAACTAAACTTTCACAGACATTTCTGCAAACGCAAGTTTGACTTTCAAGTGTGAATTTGTCATTCAGAGTAGACAAGCACTTTCTCCCGACCTTTATGAGTGAGTCAGTCACAGTTTTACACATTGGAAATATCAGAAGACTAAGTAGCATAAAGTAAGTTAGACCAGAACTGCCCATGTCACACACACACACACACACACACACACACATACAACAAATGAGTGTAAAATCATCATCATCATCATCAACACGGGCCGGACTTGTGATCATCGGTCACATCTTATTGGCCTTCCAGGTCAGGTAGGAGTTCCAGCCAACAGCGACAACCTGGACGACAGCCAACCTACAAGCAGGACGACATTTTATGTGTTTAATCTGGAGAGTGTCTGAAATTTAACGCTTTTAAAAGACAATTATAAGTCTAGTTCTTGATACATTTAAGAGATTTTCACAATTGAAACAGTGTAGGACTTTCAGATTTACAACACACATGCCTCTAAGCCGCGCCACAGTGACCTGAATCTGATTTCTGAGCTCATATGTGACTCAAATAGGATGTTTTTACGACAGTGTGAACCTGATTCAGGTCACTTTCATATGTGGTCCAAATCATGTTCAGGTTTGATTTGTTGCAATTTGACCTCAGTGTGAACAGTCATATCAGAACTCATAACATATATTATTATTATATTATTAATATATTACATTTTCCCTCTAAAACTGACCTCCAGATTTAACCAGAGCAGGCTGAAACATTATTTTCCTGCCTATGATTCTCAACTCAAACAGGTAGTGTGGAGTGTTGGCCATGGGGGTTATGCAATATGTCGCCATTGTCAGAAGGTGTGTATGTACACAAACGGTTAAATAGAAGCTGTGTGTTGTTGAGATGTCGACGTTTGTATGCAGGTATGTGGTTTTTTTTTAAAATCTTTTGTGGAACTGAGTCCGAACCTAATTTCCCTACATTAAAAGTACATCCTCATCCCGTCCTAAAATCATTTTCAGCCACATTAAACCCCCCGAAAGGCTTTGAGACAGTACCAGGCTTTTCAACACTTCCTCTGAGGATGAGCAGAAACTCAGTTTAACCAATTTAGATTCTCATTCTTTGCACAAACCTTACATGTGATCAATACAGCTGAGTGTTTGAATACTAATAAACCATAAACTCTGACCTGTGGTGGAGAGGAATGAAGTAGAAATTGGCGATCTGGACTGGCGGCCAGAGCTGAAACAACAACAGATAACATTCAGGGGACGATTTACTCATTTGAGGTCAAGTGAAAATAATTTCAATCAACAGGTTCATTTTAACACAATGTACAGATCTTTACTTCATAAACAGATGTCAATAAAATGGTAAATGATACAGGGAAAACTTACATAGTAATTTGAGATCAGGGCATCCGTGTAGTCCTGTGAACAAAGGTAAAACACAGTTATTATCTATCTATCTATCTATCTATCTATCTATCTATCTATCTATCTATCTATTATTCATGCATGAAACATGACGTTACCTAAGTAAAAGTTGCTCTCTTTAAATGAAGCTCTAAAATGCAGATTCCACCTTGGAATAATAAGATAATAATAACATAAATGTTAAAGTTTATCATTCATTTGGGGACATTTCAGTGTCTACTGCATTGCAGGATAAAAACCGGCACATACCGACACAAATGATAGAAATATTTTGGTGTTTCTTTTAAAAGATATTTAACATCTTTAAAAGAAACTTCTGGCCTCCTACTCAGGTAGCATCAGGTTCAGCCCTCCAACATTTTCCATCACTGAACAGTGGAAACAGCCGGTGGGGGGACGGAGTGAGAAATGGTGATGTGGTGAAACTCCAGTTGGTGAAGAGTTTCATTCCAAAACAACGCAGGATGGATGTTTTATAGCCCAAAAATATCAGCAGCAGGCCAAGTAACTGTTGAGTAACTGATAATGATCCACATCTCTTATAGATAGAGTACATTGTAGACCTTTTGAGGTATGAGAGGATAAATCTTTACGATGATTAATACGTTTAATTAAAGATCCAGTTTAGGAGGAGTTGTTTGGGAATCTCCTCGTTTCACCTTCCACTTCTAAGCGCAAAGGAGAAACTACGGTGGCTAGTGAATACTCGAAAACATGAACACCCCCTTCTAGAGCCAGTGTTTGGTTTGTCCCTTCTGGGCTGTTAATGCGGCGCATTAAATATTGGAAAATGTGCCGATATTGCTGTGAAAATAATCAGAAATGTGCTGAAATAAGTGAAAATGTGTGTAATCTAGATTTTTTTAAGACCAAAATTTATATAATTTTTTACTGAATGATGAAACAAACATTTAAACTCCGCAGTAAATATGAAAAGTGTGTGTCGTTTACACACAAACAACTCCCCCTCTCTCTCTCTTACACATACACACACAATCTAACCCCAAAAAAATCCCTGTCGTCTATTTAAAGGTCACCTCAACATGTCTCGACGTATAAAAACAACAAGCCAATGTTCCAGTTACAATCTTTTTTTTTTTTCTGCTTGATTTTGTTTTTCAGGGTGAAACAGTTTTTCTAATTATGGTCAAACAAGCTACTTCGCCACCTGAGGTGAAATTACCAGCGCTGATCGCTGCGTCAGAGACACGTCAGAATCCTTCCTCCCACAGTCTGGAGAGGATGGATCGGTTCTCCGCTCTTTCGGGGGGTTTCTAAGCTGGTTGAATTGTTTTTTTTCCACAGTTACTTTACAAGATATGAACCCGCTTCAGTGTCTTTTATGATCAGGAAGACGTGTGACGAAGTTTTAATGATATATTTTTTGTTTTTCTACAACTGTCTGACCACAACCTGCAATTTATTTTATTTTATTTCCAAAGCTGTGTCCCAATATTGTTCTACAATCCTGATTCTAACCAGACTGTGAGCATGAAGTGTGTATTAGGGCTCACTAACAATTAAGTTCATTATCACTTCAGCAGCTGTTTATTTTCTTGATTCATTTCTAAATCGTTGAGTCTATTAAATGTCAAAAAGAGAGAAATGGCATCACATTCTTTCCATCGATTAATTGACAAATATTTTCTAATTTTCTCAGTGGAAAACTAACCAAAAGGAAATAAAATGTCAGTATACGCACTATACGACTTTTGACTGTCCACTATTGTCCCACAATGCAGCAATGAGTTAAAGTGTGGAAAAACTGTAGATTTAAGTATTACATAAATACTGAAGTACTTTGAATACTTGAGCACCAACTGCAAGAAAGTCTATGACACAATTTATAGTCTTGGAAGAAAGACCCCTCATCTGTGTGTTCTCCTCTACAATCAGATTTGGAACAGTGGAAAGACTAACATTTTGTTTCTGGAGGATGGGAGGTAAAATTGCGAGTCTGGTGGAAAGTGATAGAGATATAAAAGCTGTTTCTAGTTAAATAAAAAGCATCTTACTCTTTAACAAAGAGGTTTATCTCAGTAGAGATCTGCTCCATAATGTTGTCAGACATTTAGAATAACAAACTGAGCCAGTCAGTGGCAAAAACTAAAACTTTAACAGGTTAGCTTATGTTGCTGCCAGTGTAGCTTCCCATTTTCACATCTAACTTGGTGAATTAAGAGTTTATTTTGACCAAATGAGTTTGGATTATTGTTGGAAACACTGTGGAAAAACTAAGACAGTTTTTGTGAGTTTCATTTAGTTTTTATCCAATTTAAACAAGTTTTTTTTTTACGGTTATCTGTGAAGTAAAATTCCTAGTTTTGTCAATTGAGTCTGGTAGGTCGTAGCTCCCATTCCTGCACCTTTTAGTAGCAGTGAATTTCGTACATACAGTATATAACAAACACACAACTTAGAACTAGTATGAAGTAGACACAATGCAAGCATCGGCCGGGGAGTTCAGGATTTTGTGCTGTCGAAGGTAAAAAGACGGCGAACAGGTGAGTCTGAGTTAGACCTGCGTGGCTTTAACAATCAGAGTGGCTGTTCGGTTGACGGCTCCATTAATTTCCATCTCACATTTCCTCAGTGCCAGGGCCTCGTCGTAATGAGCGCATTTGTCATTTATTTTCTGTCCTTTCTGACATTTACCCGGGGTTGGCCTTTCGGGTCCACGCGCCTCCTTTTGTAAATAATTGATGATGACCAGCCGCATGTTGGGTAAGCAAGGCAGTGACGGACGTTTGAGCAGCTGGCACAAGATGACAGTTAGCTCTGACCTGGCATACAAACACACACACACACACACACACACACACACACACACACACACAAACACGTGTATATATATATATATATATATATATATATATATATATATATATATATATATATATATATATGAAGGTATGAGTCACTCCAGCTATTTCCACAGTCCCTCCCTGCCTCTCTCGTCTCTTCCTCCATCACAGGAAATGGTTTCTAATAATAATGAGAGGTGAGTGTTGGAGGTCAGAGACTGTACCTACGAACTTCCTCTCTGTGTACTCTCATTTACCTGTTCTCTAGCCAGTTTGAAATGACAAATATGTGTTTTTACAGGCTAAAAAGGAGCCAGAAATGACTTGATTTGTGAATACTGCAGCTGAAAAACCAACCGACATGAAGAAAAGAGTTCAATGGAAATGGATGTATGTATCTTCTATGTTATTACTCTTGATTTACCTTAACTTAAGTTTAAAACAGTTCATTTTAATTTGCATTCGTTTATTATTCAATGATGTTTGCTGCTCATCCATCAGGTTCTAACAGAGTATACTCGTCCTCCTCGATGTGCCTTTAATTCAACATTCATAAATGAAAAATGAGCCGAGGACGAATCAGGTCAAACACTGAACTTTTACCTCAAGTGTGAGAGTTTTTCAGGTTCAACTAACCTACATCATGACCTTCGGTTTATTTTTAGTGGCGGAAGAAGTATCAGATCCTTTTTACTAATACCATGCTGTAAAAATACTACACTCCAAGTAAAATTCAAAGTCTTACGTAAGTAAAAGTGTTAAAAATAGTATTCAGAGTGCAGTAAAATGGTCTCTGTCAGTGTTTTACTTTTATATTTCATGTTTTTGGATTAATACTACTGCTGCATTACTGTGTATGTTGCATTTTACTGCTGTACATGTTTAAGGTTGAGCTCATTTTATCTACTTTATAAACTGTTGGGTAGTGTAATCTACAGCGATGCATCAGAGTCTATAAGATCATCACGTGTTTGCAGCGTCGCGAGAAGCTCATATCTCTAAAAAGTCGAGTGTTCATGAGTTCAGATCAAGAAGTAGGAGAGTTTTCTCACCCCAAACGGTATAAAGTGGCATACTCAAGTAAAGTACAAGTACCTTGGATTTGTACTTGAGTAAATGTACTTTGTTACATTCCACCATCACTCTGATACAGATGGGCTCACTCAACACAGGAACACTGTTGCAAGAATAACAATAAAAAATGGAATTACACCATTTTATTATTATTATTTCAGGGTGTAGAGGGGACTGGAGCCTTTCCCAGCATACACTGGTGGAAGGCAGGAAGACAGCACATACTGTAAGAGTGTGCTGTCCACCTAACTGCTGCAGGAACTTTGGAGATCATGTTGGGGGGACAAACTCCCCACAGAAGGAGAGAGGGTTCACACCCACAACCTTCCCGCTGTGAGGACACTGAGGGGGCAACAGTGTCGGCGATCCACCGAGATGTGGCGGCGAATTGAAGTGAACTCACCCTCTTGAGCTTGCCGATGTTCTCCTCCACCGTCAGTCCGTTCAGCGCTCCGGAGATAGAGAGAAAAGCTCCCAGGAAACCCGGAGCAAAGCACAACTACAAAAGACACAGAAAGAAGAAAAGAGAGCAAACTTCAGCTGGGGAAGTGATTTCATTCAAACATTTGTGAGAAAACAAAGTGAGAAACAAATTAAAAACACCTCAGTGGGATTTAAATACTCGCTACTGAAAACCCAATTCAACAGTTTATAGTAAATATAAGAACATCTAAACTGTTTAAGCTTTAAGTGAGAACAGAAGGTGTGAGATTATTCATTTATAGTATTTATTTATTATATTATTATAGCTTACTTGTGTTTTTATTTGGAAAGCGTTTTTGGGGGATTTGTGAAAACTGTCCATTTAATTATTGGTATAGATTTTAATTTTATTGAATATAACTTTAGGTCTTTAGATTCTCTTCTGAATTAAAAAAAAAAAGGGCTCACTGTTCACAAGTGAAGCTGAACTTCATTACATCACAGCATTTTAAGTGAATTCTGTTTTAAAAACCTTTGTAACTTTTGTTTTGATCTTAAACCAAACGCAACAAAAACTCTCATTTTGAGGATCAGGACGAAGAATATAAACATTTTATGTGCCTGTAGCGTCAGAATATGAAGGCTCATCTTTACTGTACGGTGGATTTTCTGCACTTTACGTCTATTTTACACCCCCGAGGACGCTCGAATAAAATCCCTGATCTCTGCTCAGCTGTTTACAGTGAAGTGAAACTGCTTCTCGCGTATATGAAACTTACATAAAAAAGCATCCACTTGCCCTCCATCTGTTATCCAGCTCTGACGCAGACCGACGCTGCAGCTGCATCACCTTAAATCTTTCAAGTCACCAAATGGCACATGAGTTATTACTGAAGCAGAGCGTACAGTGCGACCAATAAACTATTCAAGCGCAGGACTGGACCCCTTTTGCTCCGGTAAATATTTTAGTAAGGGGGACGCACTGAAAGCTCTGAAGTCTTGTTCTGTGGCGGTTTTAGTTGAACCTGCAGTTGTTCTTTCTGCAGTTTGACCGATTCAAACACCAGAGGGCAGAGTGAAGAAAACTAATGCTGCTTTTGTTTTTACATCTTCTGATGAAGAGTTACACAAAATAAAGCTGAATTAAAGCTTTTACTGTCTTTGCATTGAATGATACAACTTTTACCTGATTATGTTTACTCAATATTAGTGATAAGTATAAGTCTTTCTCTCTCTGATACATATATACAGTCGCATATTTTATTCTCGTCTTAATCTTAAAATTACTTTATGTTGCCCTTTCTAAAGCACTTGGTACCTGCTAGGGTTTAATTAATGCCATAAAAAGTTACGATTCTGACAGAATAAATGAGTCAATCAAATGTTTAAATGAGCCTGTAGCTTCTGCATTAAGGATCCTACAAGTTGATTCCATGTCACGCCTCAAGATGGGTCGAATAAATATTGAAATCTGTGTCATATTGTACAATATTTATTACAAAATGTAGAAAAATGAATAAATAAAAATGCTGGGAGACAGGCGCAGGAGGAAAGTGTGTTTACCATTGTCATGACCATCATTTTTAGTCATATTATTATTATCTTCATTACTATTCATTATTCATCTTTGTTATGACTGTTCTCACCATCAACGTCATCAATATCAGTCATATTTCTACTATTATATTTGTTACTGCTGTGTATCTCTCTCTCTCTCTCTCTCTAACCCCAACCGGTCGAGGCAGACGGCCGCCCACCTAGAGCCGGGCTCTGCTTGAAGATTGTGCCTTGTAAAAAGGAAGTTTTTCCTTGCCACTGTCACCAAGTGCTTGCTCATCGTGGGAACTGTTGGGTCTCTGTCAATAATTTTAGTTTAGAGTACGGTCTACACCTGTGAGTTTGAGGTACATAATATAGACATATTTCATCAGTGGTATAATGTTGATTGTGTTCAGTCACATCAGTTATTTCAGTTAAATTTGAACAAAATGTAGGCAGCGTGTCTTTGGACACAGCTCTAAATGGTACAATGGTACAATCTAAGACTAATCTTTTTTAATTTATTAATTGATCGATGAAGATTATGACATTTCTCTTAAGAGTGTCAGCTTTCATCTGGGACAGACCAGAACGGCACAGTGTGGAGTCTCATTGGCATCATGTATAGCATTAAAAATACAGTGCAACAGATTCAGTGAGTGAATTTAGGACAGAAGGGTTCGGCTCTCACACTGTCGCTCACATTAACAGCTCAACAGCTTTGTTCCAATTCGAGTTTCCTCCTGTCAAGACGACAAAGTCTTCCAGCCTGATATGAGGAAATTGTATCTCTGTGGTCGGGATTCATCCACTGTTTGCCACTATTAACGAGCCGAGGCTGAGCGGAAGACAGAAATACACTCACACACAGTAGTAGGGGTCAATCATTCAGCTTGTTTCCACTTGTTTGTTAACAGCCTTGTCTTTAGCCGACAACAACAGGTAGCAGAAGTAGAAGAGATGAAGATGTTTCAATCACCTGATCAACCAGCATTTTCTTCATGGCAGCACTTTTAGTTCCTCCAACCACCAGCCTGTCCAAGACTTTGTACCAGGTGCCGATTACTGGACCCTTTGTTGTAAAACAGATGACACGATGAATGCGGCTTCTTCTCTTATATTATTCTTAAAACTTCCTCTGAAAAACTCATTGCACATTACAAAAAGAAAAACTCATTAAACATTAGTATCTGACTGCTGATTAACTGAATTAAACAACCAAACTTAAAGATCCCCTCCAGACATGCATTAAGACATATATACAGATTGATCTGATTGGAAGAATAATGTGTGTCTGATATATTATATAAGTTTAAAAAAAGCATAATTTACCCATTAAAATCCTTAAAAATGCATCTACTTCTGTAGAAATGAGGAGGACTTTAATATATTATTAATGTGAGGAAGAGTTGTGTCTTTCTAGATGAATGAGCAAACATGTCTTAGGTGTAACGTGACTCCTGTGTGCGTTTGAAGAGCTGCCCCTTCGAGACGAGCGTCTATACGTCTCCTCCTCTCTATAATTCATAACGACGACGCAGCCCATTGGAGGAACGTAAGACGATTATGGAAATATAAATAAACTTCGTCTACGTCGTGGTGATGACTTTAGAGGCGAATTGTGCGGCTGTCACAAGAAGTGATTGGTGGAACAAAAGGCATGAAGAAACACTGTAAACATGGATAATCACCCACACACAGTTTGAATGGTCACTTATATATGTACAAATATTATTTTTGATGACACTGAATGTAACGTTTAAAACGAATATACTCATTTTTCTCACGTTAAATAGCGGAATAGACATAAAAAGCAAATATTTAAAGATTTTCAATGAGTAATCATACTGTATCTGCTGTATCCTTTCATTTCAGTATTCAGTTTAACACTGGAAGCTTTATTTAGGCAATAAATCAGTCAATAATTAGAGGTAATTTCACTTGTTATCTGTCAAATTTAAGTCATTTTCATGGTGTTGCTGCTGTGAGGAGCACAGCAACACTGTTATTTACTTTGTTTGGTGAATATTTGGACAAATATGGCAGAAATAAGATCCAGCAAATCATCACACAACTTGCCACACTTAAACAGACACATATAAAAAGAGCCCAGAGGACACTACTCACCACGAAGAAGAAACCAATACTCATCATCTTGGCCGTCCGCCGCACGTTGTGATGAGCCAATCCTCTTCTCTCAATCAGCTGTTGGGAGATGACATCACCGACACCCACTAAAGACCCTGGAGGACAAACAGGAGACAGACAGTGTGTGACAGAGGTGATATTATTCCTGTGGATGACTGTACAAACAAGGATGATATTTCACTGCAGCTACAACAGACTTTTGTATTGTACATCGTATCATAAATAGACCGTAAATACAAGGCAGCCAAGTGGGGAAACGTCAGTTACTGCAACGCTTTGACGCCTCATAGCAGTAAAAGTAAAAGAAAAGCATTGTGTTTGATTTAGGTGAGGTAGTTTAAAAAGGGCCCTGGTGTCACCTGGTGGAACATTGTTAATGAAATATGTTTCACTTGTGCATTTATTATTATAACAAGTCAAAAGGTCTGCTGTGCAAATAAAAGTATATTCAGCACGATGTCTCAATTCAGCTTATTCACATTTAGTGTGTCATCCCAGAACATAAGGCATTGTTGTTGTTGTTGTTTTTTGTTGATGGGACTCTCCTACACCTGTGGTTTTAACACGTTTAAAGCTGCAATAATTGATTTTATTTTGGCTACTAGGAGGCGGAAGAACTCTGCAACAAGCCAACAGACACACAGCAATGATATAACGTCACTGAACCTTTGACACAGAACTTAAGCATTCATTTGGAGTCGTGTCCTTTTAGCTCTGGTTTGGTCTCCTGAGGGAAATATCTGACTCTCTATGTTCACCAGCGAGCTGCTAGCTGTGTCTGCCTGCAGTTTGGTGCTGAACAGGCAGAACACAGTCGGGTTTTTAGAGCTGGTTTCCCGAGAAGAGCTGCTGCTGCTGCTGCTGCTGGACACAAGGGTGATGAGTGTGAAAGTGTGCTGTGAAACCAAACCTGAAGTCTACTTGGTGCACTAAACAAAACCAAAACTGTGAATTGAACTCACTTCAAGATAACATTTCGTGTACATTTACTCGTTCAGCTGGTGGAAAAAGCTCTGAACCCCACATAATGTCACCGACTGCTGGTCACATACTTTACCACACCGCCCAACAGTTACAACCGTCTGATTCCAGCTGGCGACCTTTGTTACATGTTATACCTCCTCTCACTCCCCTGTTTCCTGTCCCTACCCAATAAAAAGGCAGAAAATGCCCCCAAAAATAATCTTTAAAATAAAACTCACAAACAAAATGTTGACAGCAGAGTGTAATAATACAGACTGAACTGAACGAGAGGTAACCTTTCCTTAAAATGTCATAGGGGAACTAATAAAGGTAGTTAGGCTGACAAGGTGGACACACACACACACACACACACACACACACACACACACACACACACACACACACACACACTCTGGCATTAGAGCAAGAAGAGAGAAGACTGAACTTGTAATGTAAATATAAATGCATAGTAACACTCTTAGATGATGCTGGATTCAAGGTAATGTTAGATAACTCGAAAGGTTTCACCCCTGTTGTAATAAAATGTCATTTAGTTTGTTGTTTTAGTTAGTTGAACTCTGTTTTCTATTTCAATGACACGTCTATTCTAATTTGAGGAGTGATGTGGCCGATTCATTACAATACAGCCTCGAGTTTTGCTGGAAAAAAAACACCCAAATGTTACAAAAAGTATTAACGAGCCACCCAAAATGTTTTACCTTTAAAACAGGAAAAAAGTAGCTTAATAAGTCTGAATTTCAGTATATAGAGCTTTTTCTGCAGTTGAAACTGTATTTAAACTTTCGTTTTAATTCTTAAATTGATTTAAATATAAGATGCAAGGACTGAAACTAGTACTCTGATCCTTTACTTAAGTAAAAGTAGAAATACTTTAGGAGCATTTTAACGCTGTAGTTAATCAATGTGCAGACGGGTTCATACATGTTTTAATGTAAAAAGTAACTATAAGTGTCAAATAACGAAGACGTATAAAGTGGCATAAAATGGAAATACTCAAGTTAATTATAAGTATGTCAAAAATAGTACTTGAGTACAGTAATTGAGTAATTAATTACACTCCACTAGTGCTGATAATATTAAGTCTTACAGTGTTTACATTATTCAGAGACAGAAACATCCTTCAAACAACTGCTGAGCATTGTCTCCATCTAGTGGTGATTACACTGTACTACAAAGGCTCAGGCTACAGCACTGGATATTTAGATTATAGATTATAGATTATAGATTATAGACACATGAACATTAAACTGTTGCTCAGATATTAGGACATTAGAAGAAGACTTGCAGTAATAGCATGTTCACATGTAGTCAGTATATTTCACTGACTTTAGGAAATGTGGACAAAAGAGTTCATGAAGGGTCAAAGGTCATACATAATGTTGCGCATTATGAAACTGGCTAAACTATTAATCGGCTCCCATTGATTTCTACTGATCAGTAGTGCTGCAACAATCAGTTACATCATCGATAAGTCTATTAATTATTTGTTTTTCTTATTAATTGATTGGTTATTTACTCTTCTTAAAGTTCTTAAAGTTAGTGTAGGATTCTTTTTAAATGATTCTGATGACACAAGTATATATATATATATATATATATATATATATATATATATATATATATATATAGTGACTTTATTGACAAAAGCTCACCAGTTAACAGCTATAAATATTTTAATTTAATTTATTTAGGAAAAGCTATGAAGTCCTGAAATTTGAAGGGTTTCTGTTTAACTCTATTTATTACATTTACATTAATATTGATTATGTTTGTTCGTTGCAGGTTGCATGATCTTGGTGAATCAGTTCAAAGACCTTTCTCTCTGTTGACTCAGAAACTGAGATCCGGAGCAAAGCTCATCAAATGTGACCAGAAGTTGAACATTTTGACCCCTCCTCCCTTTTCTTTTTTTCATCACTTACACTCACTTTATCTGAACCAAACAGTGAGTTTAAGTGAGTTTCTGCATCTCTTAATTAATCTGTCTTCTAAAAAAAGTTACATTTGCATCTTCAGAGGAGAAAAGAGTTCAACCCTACCAGCAGTCACTATCTGCACTGTCCAGGGGTATTTGGTCATCAGTGCTTGGTAGGCTCTCCACAGGCCTGCCATCGTCCCACCTAGGCAGAAAACAAAGGAAAAGAAAGGCAACAATAAAGGGACATTGCAAAAAACGTGATTTTACCACAAAGCTACCCCGCCCACATGCAGGCAATGTGACTCAAATCAAGCGACCCCTCTAATCAGCCCCGTTACAGTGTCCATTATGGTTTGTCCATTAGTTTAACTAGTCTGCAGGAGGAAGCTAGTTCTGTTTAAAAACTTTACTTTCTGCACATAACATCTGTTAACAGACAGATTCTGACTCATTTGGCAAAGGGCAACAGTTAGCTGAGCATTACGCAACACTTTAAGTGGATTTTAAAACACCCTCCAATGGATTAGAAAGCGAAAGGGTTATTATATATACACACACACAAGTATTTAAAAAAAAAAATTAAAGTATGTATTGTGAATTCTCTCCTCGCCGAATTAAAGAGTGGCTTCAAATAATATAAAGAGAATTATAAACTAGGTCCTGACAGATACGCACATTTACAAACAGCCAAGAAAACTTTCAACTTTCAACTTTTTTTAATGAGGTTCGGTCTCATTCTGGCTAAGCTAACAAAATAACTTCTAACGTTGTTTACGGAGAGTTTTTCCCCCGTTTCTTTACCTGTAAACCAGCTGAGCTGCTACATAACGTTACTCCAACACAAATGTCACCATATGGAACCTTATTAATTAATAATACTCATGATATTACAGTTAATGTGAGTTAAATGTGGACATACCTGTATGATGAGCCCGGCTCCACTGTGTGAGCTGCTGCTGATGCCTTCACGTCCCTGACCCGGCTCAGAATTTTCTGTTCTACAATTTAAAAAAAAATAAAAGTTCAAGATTTTCAAGATTCAAGATTCAAGAAGCTTTATTTATCCCGAGGGAAATTAGGGAGGGAAAGTTCCACACCTCTTTCAGGGATATTCACTTAGTTGTAAAATATAAATAACAGACATTCCCTTCGTAAAAGCAGAATTTTGGGACTATGTTAACTAGTTCAAAGAATCAGAAGTACTTTTTGTTAATATAAATATAAACAGTCTGAATATATATGAGGTAAGTTTTTCTCTTTCTATTACTCCAAGAGTATTTTTTTTTAAAACCAAAATACTTAATCCATGTCAAATTCATTTATTTTACATTAAATGGCAAAACTACATTAAAAGATGTTGCATAAACATGTTACTGCTTGGTCAAATAACGTTAATATTGCATTGAGTTTTGTTAAAACCAAGCACTAAAAAAATAATAAAAACAACTTTAATTGACAGTCAATATAGCTTTAAGGCAAACTGTCCCTAAAATAAAAATGATGTCCATTGATAAAATACATAATTACAAAAGGTTTAAGTGCATTAAGCTACTCTATATGCAGTACTTTTTCTTGTAAAGTTTAAAAAGTTGCACTTACCTTGTCCTTTTCATTCTTAGTTGGCTCCTAAATGGCAAACTTCCTATTTCCTACAGTCCTAGAAGGCAACATAAGAACTGTATTACGTCACTTCCGCTGTAAACAATAACCTGTGAGCTCTGCTGCCCCCCTGCGGCCCCAAAACAAAACAAAGTGGATAAAAACTACATTTACAAGTTATGTTCAATTAATATTTTTATTTTGTACAAGTGAAGTGGAACTTACAAAAACAACAACAACAACAACATGGAAACAAACAGATCTTCCTCACAAACACAGGTGTAACTCAGTAACATTAATCATGGACGGGTTCCATTCAGGTGTACCGGTGGCTTAAAAAAAAGAAAGGCACCAAGTAAACAGAACTGAGCCATTAGTAGTGTTATTAGTTACACAAAAAGGTCACAAATTGCAGTTTTTCTTCTTAAATTTTAATATATTTGCAACATTGTTTCGTAAAACGTCTGCATGTAAATCATTTAACATGGAGGTAACCTGCTTCCACATAGAATTGTTGCGTCATACAGTAGAGATAAAGTCACAGCGGGTGACTTTCTTTTCAAGTCATTGTTGTAATGTGCAGAAAATGTTTAACTTGCATAACGTTGGCTGGACACACACAGAATTATTGAACGAGTGTTTTGTTATGGCGAACATTTAAAAATGTCTCTGAACGAGGACTATTGTTCAACAGATGTGGACAGTGAGTTTGTCTGCAGGACCTTTTAGTGGGACAGCATTAAAAACAACAGCATACTGGTGTGATGTAACTTGGATAAATGGCTGTGATGTAACTGTAAAACATATGCAGAAGATGCAGAATCCCTGCAAACTAATTTGCTGAGAAGGAAACCCGTTTCACTTTCAGCTGGCAACTGCTCATCCTCAGTAATCGTTATCACTTCTTACTGCTTCTCAACTCTTATGAAGCTCAACGTTATTACACGGAGCGTCTACTTCAAGTTCCACATTGAGGCTCGGAGGTCCTCTCTCTCTCTCTCTGTGTCACGTACACCTCTCCCTGCTCGCCAAAAGCACCCCAAAACCTCCTGTCAATCATAGTGAGGGGCGGAAGTTGGTGAAACAAACCTTTACTAGTTATCAGTTAATTATTGTTATTGGTTCTTGATCAGTAGTTTGGTTTACTCTTCTTATGTCTCTCTGTTCAAATGTAAAAATCTGATTAGTGTTTGTTTTATATGAGTTTCCCCAAACGAGCACACAGTCAGTGATGTATGGAAGTAGAAGTGAACAATACAAAGTGGAGAATGAAGCTGGATTTAACTAATCCTTCATTTTATACAGTGTTGGATCCATTTGGACAGTTTTGCTTTGACATCATTTAGATGTGGTTTCCAGCATCATTTATTTTCTAGAATCATCCCAAAACTTTGATTTCTTTTGATTTCAACCTGACTTATCAAAGTTTGTACATTTGTTCCACGATGACCAAAGATGATGAATTTAGTTTGTTCAAATCAAAGCCACTCTTTACACCTTGGAACTATTTTTACACAGATGCTGAATTTGATCCTGAAAGACTCTTGTTTGACATTTGAACACATTTTTTCTTCACAGAAACAAAAGTTTTAAGGCAACAAAGTTCAGTTTTAGACTCAAAGTTGAATATTTGTTCACACTTTAATATTTGAGTCATAAAAACACTTTCCCTCTAACTGTGCTTTCAAAAAGAAGAAGATTTGAAAAACAAGCAGCCACATTTGATCCTAAAAATGTTCATTTTTCTCAGAGTTATAGAAGAAGATCAGTTCTTTCTATCATTTCTTTCATCTCTACGTCTGCAGGCTGCACATTACCCTCACACATGATCCCTTCATCCCAGCATCCTTTGCTCTTCTCTTCCTTCAGCCTCCTCTTCCTCCTCTATTACAGTAAACACATCAGGTTGGTACTAACTAACATCAGCTGTGTGTGATCCTGTACAGACTGAACTATCTGGTCAGCAGTGAGAAAGTTTCTCTCTCCCTCCTACAGAGGACACAGAGACACTGAGGAACTAGACCGAACCAGAACCAGAACCAGAACCCAGGATAAAGAGGTTCAGTGAATGTGGTGTTGAAGGTGTGGAGGTGGATCAGTGTGTCAGAGGAGACTGTGTAGAAGGACAGAGTGCCAGCAGGACAGTCCACATACACTGCTACTCTACCAGAGGAGGAGGAGGAGGAGGAGGAGGAGGGAGGAGGAGGAGATGGGTGTTTTTCTGTTATTGTGACAGATATAGTAACGACCATCATCAGAGCAGTCCAGACTCCAGGACTGATCATTCCTTCCAAACACACAGTCTGTACTGTTTCCTCTCCTCCTGATTCCTCTGTAACTCACTGATATATAAACTCTTCCTCTCCACTCGACCTCCCAGTAACAGCGACCAGTCAGACCATTTCTACACAGCAGCTGATGCCAGTAGTCAAATCTGTCTGGATGATCAGGATATGACTGATCCTTCTTCACATAAATCATCTTCCTGTTGTTGTCAGACAGTTTGATCTTTCTGTTCACTGTGTTTGTGTCGACTGTGAGTTCACAGGAATCTGATGGAGAGAACAAGACACAATACAGCTGCAGTTATTGATCTATCATCTGATCATTGATTGACACTTTGATGATGACATCAGAGCTGTGAATGAGTGATGTCACAGTGTGAAGATGGTTGAATGTGTGCTGCTTTGTTTTCACACTTACACTTCCTCAGACCTGGTCTCAACCATCGGACTCCAGCAGGCTCCACCCTGAAAGGAGGAGGGGGGGTCAGAGCAGCATGGAAACATGGACATTACATCGCTCTCATACACAGAGCTTATTCTCTACAAATGGACTTACATCTTCACATGGAGCACTTATTATTAATCAGCTGATAGTCTTTCAGTTCAGTGGAGCTTCTTCTTATTGGCCGATGGCTACAGCTCATTATTTTCACTTATTGATGATCTATTATTATTATCAGTATTATATTTGTAACAGAATGTTTACATTGATTACCTTTAAACAGTTTAACATGGGAGGTGAATTGGTAAGAGCCGACTAAATATAATATTTCTCTGCATTTACTTCCACTAGAAGCTATTGATATTATTATTTATATTTAACGAGCTACCTCTGTTGCACTTTGTTACTATTATTAGAATCCTCTATTGTTCATGAGAGTTTGAAGGTTTACATGACATTACTTTATAGTATATACTTTGTTTGGAGTTAAGATTTGTTTGGTTTATGTTACAATTGTTTATGTATATTTATTTATTTAAGTTAATTTATGAAGAAGCATCTTAACCATTTATGATTCTAAGTCTTAACTGTTTGATTTAAATAAACTTCTTAATTTATGCTGAATCAAAGCCAACGTTTCTATTTATACCTTCATCAGGGCCTTGGACATGAATACTGTCTGGGTTGAAAACCACTTTTTGCACATTTTCATACATCACAAGGCATCCTATAGAATGACATCATTCAGTCATCAGGCCATCATCTGTGTTACCTGTATTGTTACCTGTGTTTGCTTTACTAATTTAAGTGCCATCTTGTGGTTAAATAAAAACACACCTGACAAAGAACAAACCAAAAAATTCAAATTCCAGTATATATATATATCAGGTGAGTCCTGAACCATCCCTTAGTTATGCTGCTATAGGCCTAGACTATCGGGGGATTTCCCATGATGCACTGAGCTCCTCTCTTCCTCTCTCTTTCTGCACTCATTCATGTCCCATTAATGCAAGTTACTAACTTCACTTCTTCCCCGGAGTTCTTGTGCTTTCTCGTCTCGCAGATTCTCATCGATCCTGGTGGAGCCTCAAAATTACTGATATTATTATTATTATGATGATTATTACTATTATAATCATTATTATAGTTACTATTATTATTGTCCATCGTTGTTGTCGTTGTCATCATCTTCATGTTCATCATCAGTCATTTCTAGTGTCTCTCTCTCTCTCTCTCTCTCTCTTGTCAGGGCAGAAAAGGAAGTTTTTCCTTGCCACTGTCTCCAAGGTCTTGCTCATGGTGGGAACTATTGGGTCTCTGTAAATAATGTTATAAGGAGTTCGGTCTAGACCTGCTCTATTTGAAAACTGTCCTGAGATAACTTCTGTTATGAATTGGTGACATACAAATAAAATTGAACTGAACTGAACTGAATTGTAGTTTTGGTGACGCCTTTAGTTTTTCTGGACTAAAAGGTAACACACGCTGATGGCAGATGACATCCATCAAAATATCCCAAACTATTTATGATATGAGCCCACAAACCTGCAGCGTGACAACATTGACAAATATCAACCCGCCATGATGCTCACCAACCCATCAGGATAAACCACTGTCCTATTTTCCAATGTCGAAACAAGACATCGGTCCAGAAAAACAGAAATTTCATCACCTTTCCTCTGTCACCTGACTACTACTACTGTATTGATCCGCCTCATACCTGAGAGTGTCCAGTCTCCAGTGTGGATCCTCCAGTGCAGCAGACAGCTTTGTTGCTGAGTCTCCTGGATGATTGTAACTCAGGTCCAGCTCTCTCAGATGGGAGGGGTTGGAGCTCAGAGCTGAGACCAGAGAAGCACAACCTTCCTCTGTGATCAGACAGCCTGACAGCCTGCAAACACACAAAACAACACATTACATATCAAAAATGTTCAAGGAAAGAGACTCAAACTAAATATACAAAACAATGATTTGAGACAATGTTAGGAAGATTACAATTGTACCCATCAACATAATTCAGGTTTAAAGTGGTTATCAGTTGAACAGGTTGACGAATCCTGACCTGAGAGTTTTCAGTTTACAGTGTGGACTCTCCAGTCCAAAAGAAAGAAGCTTCAGTCCTGAATCCTGCAGGTTGTTGTTACTCAGGTCCAGCTCTCTCAGATGGGAGGGGTTGGAGCTCAGAGCTGAGACCAGAGAAGCAAAACCTTCCTCTGTGATCAGACAGCCTGACAGCCTGCAAACACACAAAACAACACATTACATAATAAACATGTTCAAGGAAAGAGACTCAAACTAAATAAACAAAACAATGATTTGAGACAATGTTAGGAAGATTACAATTGTATCCATCAACATAATTCAGGTTTAAAGTGGTTATCAGTTGAACAGGTTGACGAATCCTGACCTGAGAGTTTCCAGTTTACAGTGTGGACTCTTCAGTCCAACAGAAAGCAGCTTCAGTCCTGAATCCTGCAGGTTGTTGTTACTCAGGTCCAGCTCTCTCAGATGGGAGGGGTTGGAGCTCAGAGCTGAGACCAGAGAAGCACAACCTTCCTCTGTGATCAGACAGCCTGACAGCCTGCAAACACACAGAACAACATGTAGTCCGGTGTAAAAGTACCGGGGTTAAAACAAGTTAATTTGTAATACAAATAATTGTTTCAGTGAATTAATTAAATAATTCAGTAATGCAAATAAACTGAAAGTAATTTAGGTTAAAAGCAGTGAAAGATGAAATGTTAACCGATAGATTAACATAAATTCATAATAAATAGAGTGTAAATAGTTCATTAAGTAGTTACATTAAACTGTTCTGTATAGTAGCTGAAGAAAAGTGTGTGGTAAACTAAACATGAATTTTCAGATTTGTGTCATTGGTTCATGCTGTTTCATTTGATTGGTTGCTGTAGTTATCACTCAATGTCACCTGTTGGTAATTGGCCGTAGGTAAGGGAGTGAACAAAAAAGGGGCGGGAGAATCGAGCCAAGAGGACGCCATTGCTGAACGGGAAGGACTGTTTCGTGCTTCCTGAGGAGGACTTTACTTCTGCTGCCGTTGGCTTTTATCTTCATCTCTTCATTAACTGTTTCTCCAGGACTTATTCCAGACTGTGAGTTGGATTTTCTATGTGACTGTTAATTCATAAATAATACATTTTATTTATAAGCGCTTTTCTAAATACTCAAAGACACTTTACATAAAAAAAAAAAAAAAAAAAAAAACATAAAAGCAGCCAAACAACATCAAATAGTAAAACATTAAAAACACATCAGACTTAGCTAAACATTAAAAGCAATTTTAAAAAGGTGAGTTTTTGTCAGTGATTTGAATGTTGGAAGGTCGGTACAGTCACGGATGGGTTTGGGGAGAGAGTTCCAGAGGGAGGGGGCAGCTACAGAGAACGCTCTGTCGCCCCAGGTTCGGTGCTTGGTCCGGGGTGGAGGAGTCAGGAGGTTTGCTTCAGATGAGCGGAGGCTGCGGGATGGATTGTGGCGATGGAGCAGGTCAGTGAGGTAGGAAGGAGCCTGGTTATGGAGGGCTTTGTGTGTAAGGAGGAGGATTTTGAACTGAATGCGCTGTGGAACTGGGAGCCAGTGGAGGGTCTGGAGGACGGGAGTGATGTGATCACGGGTGCGGGTGTGGGTGAGCATACGTGCAGCGGAGTTTTGGATGTATTGTAGCTTATTTAGAGTTTTGGATGGTGTGCCATAGAGGATGCTGTTGCAGTAGTCGATTCTGGAGGTGATGAAGGCGTGGATGAGGGTTTCAGCAGCAGAGAAGGAGAGTGATGGGCGAAGACGGGCAATGTTCTTGAGATGAAAGAAGGCAGTTCTCGTGATTAGGTTTATGTGATGTTCAAAGGAGAGGTTAGTGTCAAAGATGACTCCGAGGTTGCGACTGTGGGGGGATGGAGACAGGGTGGAGTTGTCAATGGTGAGGTGGAAACTGTCTGTGTGAACTGAGGATAAGGTTTTCCCCCCCTCATCGCACCGAGCAACACACAGGCCTTTTTTTGTTTTTGTGTCTGTGTCTGTGTGTGTGTGTGTGTGTGTGTGTGTGTGTGTGTGTGTGTGTGTGTGTGTGTGCGTGCGTGACTGTGTCTGTGCGTGTGTGTGTGTGGGGGGGGGCACTGTTTTGTTTAGAGTTCAGTTAAGTAGCATATTTGATCTGAGTTTAATAAGTATAGAGAAATCGTATTAAGGGGTAAGAACTAGGAATTTTACCGGAGACCTGGAATTATTTGAATTTTGAATAGTATTTTGATATTGCCAATTCTATTTTGCTTATTATAAGTGTCTATTTTTGATAAAGGGTATTTTGTTTACAACTATAATATTTTTATTTTAAAGAAGTCCAATTTGAGTAATTGTGTTATTTCATTTTTGTTTATCTGTTAAACTAACAAAGTAAATATTATTTGGAAATCAACTGGTTAGTTAACTATTATTTAATTTAATTGAAAGAGTTGTCTGGGGTCAGTTATTTAAAATAGTGTAGAGTACGTGTGAATAGAGCCACTGCTTAGTCTAACAAAGTTGTTGGTAAAGTATTAGGCTATAAAAAGTTTCACACAAAACAGGTAAACCTTTGTGGTAGCTACCTTAATAAATCGAACCCCAACACCCCATCATTTAAGTCCAAGGTGAGTTGCTTTAACTTAAGCATTTACTGAGTGTTGGGGTGCTACAAACACATTACATAATAAACATGTTCAAGGAAAGAGACTCAAACTAAATAAACAAAACAATGTTAGGAAGATTACAATTGTATCCATCAACATAATTCAGGTTTAAAGTGGTTATCAGTTGAACAGGTTGACAAATTCTGACCTGAGAGTTTCCAGTTTACAGTGTGGACTCTTCAGTCCAACAGAAAGGAGCTTCAGTCCTGAATCCTGCAGGATGTTGTTACTCAGGTCCAGCTCTCTCAGATGGGAGGGGTTGGAGCTCAGAGCTGAGACCAGAGAAGCACAACCTTCCTCTGTGATCAGACAGCCTGACATCCTGCAAACACACAAAACAACACATTACATAATAAACATGTTCAAGGAAAGAGACTCAAACTAAATAAACCAAACAATGATTTGAGACAATGTTAGGAAGATTACAATTGTAACCATCAACATAATTCAGGTTTAAAGTGGTTATCAGTTGAACAGGTTGACAAATTCTGACCTGAGAGTTTCCAGTTTACAGTGTGGACTCTTCAGTCCAACAGAAAGCAGCTTCAGTCCTGAATCCTGCAGGTTGTTGTTACTCAGGTCCAGCTCTCTCAGACTAGAGGACTGGGAGCTGAGAACTGAGGACAGAGCTTCACAGCTTCTCTCTGAGAGGTTACAGCCACTCAGTCTGTAGAGACAATGATCAACAATAAGAAAAATAACATTTGTGACCAGCACTTTATCACTCAGCCAAAACCAAAAACACTTTAAATTAGTTCTGTAAAAATGATATCAGCTAGTGAGGAGTTCCCAATGTTGGTGATATATAATGTCTTTATAATCTCTAAGTCGAAAAGATAGCAGAGTATTTAAGTGATAATACAGACATCCAACTATTTCTGTACTTACAGAGCTTTGTTGGAGGCTTTGACCACTGGCAGCAGCCTCAGAAGAGCCTCCTCTGAAGCAGAGTATTTCTTCAGGTCAAACACGTCCAGATCTTTTTCTGATGACAGTAAGATGAAGACCAGAGCTGACCATTGAGCAGGAGACAGTTTATCTGTGGAGAGACGTCCTGAACTCAGGGACTGTTGGATCTCCTCCACTAGAGAACGATCATTCAGTTCATTCAGACAGTGGAACAGATTGATGCTTCTCTCTGCAGAGAGATTCTCACTGATCTTCTTCTTGATGTACTGGACTGTTTCCTGATTGGTCTGTGAGCTACTTCCTGTCTGTGTCAGCAGACCTCGTAGGAGATTCTGATTGGTCGGCAGTGAAAGACCCAGGAGGAAGCGGAGAAACAAGTCCAGGTGTCCTTGTTGACTCTCTAAGGCCTTGTCCACAGCACTCTGGTGGAGATATTTTAGATTCCCTTTGTCTTTAATTAATTCAGACAACCGGGATGTTGTTTGTTCTTCTGCCAGCAGATTGACTCCAGAGCTGATGAATGTCTGATGGACATGAAGAGCGGCCAGGAACTCCTGAACACTCAGATGGACAAAGCAAAAGACCTTGTACTGGTACAGTCCTTTCTCCTCTTTAAAGATCTGTGTGAACACTCCTGAGTACACTGAGGCTGCTCTGATATCGATGCCACACTCTGTCAGGTCTGATTCATAGAAGATCAGGTTGCCTTTCTGCAGCTGCTCAAAAGCCAGTTTTCCCAGAGACTCAATCATCTTCTTGCTGTTTTTATTCCAGTGTGGATCTGTCTCAGCTCCTCCATCATACTTGATGGTCTTCACTTTGGACTGAACCACCAAGAAGTGGATGTACATCTCAGTCAGGGTCTTGGGCAGCTCTCCTCCCTCTCTGGTCTTCAACACATCCTCCAGAACTGTAGCAGTGATCCAGCAGAAGACTGGGATGTGGCACATGATGTGGACGCTTCGTGATGTCTTGATGTGGGAGATGATTCTGCTGGCCTGCTCCTGATCTCTGAACCTCTTCCTGAAGTAGTCCTCCTTCTGTGGGTCAGTGAACCCTCTGACCTCTGTCACAATGTCAACACACTCAGGAGGGATCTGATTGGCTGCTGCAGGTCGTGTGGTTATCCAGAGGCTAGCGGAGGGGAAGCAGATTCCCCCTGATGAGGTTTGTCAGCAGCACACCCACTGAGGTGGACTCTGTAACATCAGTCAGGATCTCAGTGTTGTGGAAGTCCAGAGGAAGTCGACACTCATCCAGACCGTCAAAGATGAACACAACCTGGAACTCTTCAAACCTGCAGATTCCTGCTTCTTTGGTTTCAGTAAAGAAGTGATGAACAAGTTCCACCAAGCTGTACTTTTTCTCTTTCAGCACATTCAGCTCTCTGAAAGTGAATAGAAATGTGAACTGTATGTCCTGGTTGGCTTTGTCTTCAGCCCAGTCCACAGTGAACTTCTGTGTTAAGGCTGTTTTCCCAATGCCAGCCACTCCCTTTGTCATCACTGTTCTGATTGGTTCATCTCTTCCAGGTGAGGGTTTAAAGATGTCTTCTTGTCTGATTGTTGTTTCTAGTCTGTCTGGTTTCCTGGATGCTGTTTCAATCTGTCTGACCTCATGTTCATCATTGACCTCTGCAGTCCCTCCCTCTGTGATGTAGAGCTCTGTGTAGATCTGGTTCAGAAGGGTTGGGTTTCCTGCTTTAGCAATCCCCTCAAACACACACTGGAACTTCTTCTTCAGGTTAGATTTAAGTTCACACTGACAAACTCCAACAAGATGTTCTTAATGAAGACAGAAAATATGATCATTAAGTGATTGATAAACAAAATATGACAATTTCATTCCCCTAAAGCAGAAAAATGTTCAGCTCAGATAGAAAATATCTATTTTGTTTCTCACTGAGACCAAAAGTTATGGAACTAACTTATTGCCACCAGTCATTTCAATGAGGGGAAGTAGTTGTTGCCCACATCCAAGCACACAGATTTTGCTCTGACGCATTTCACTGTGTTAAACTGCTGGTGGCACACACCTGGCGGCAGCCACTATTTAATGCACGTTTTCCGTGAACCCTCGTGCAGGCAGGTGGCGGTGTGAAACCTTCCTCTAAAAAAATACATCACAAATTGCCATAACATTTACATTTATAAACTATTGAAACAGAAGTTAGCAACACATCAGCCAGAAGAAAAGGAGTGGTCTCTATTTTTATATTTAAATAAAATATGATTATTTTTGGTATTTTTAATACAATGAATTATTATGGCATTGTTATGCATTTTAATTTGTGAGTTGCGACCCATTTGGGCTTGAAAGAATGAGTATGTGAATATGTTTTGGTCCGTCTGTTGAGACATCAGTAAATGTCTCATTTTTTCCAGAGAGTTAAATCTTTAGAGAAATCCTCTTACTGCTCTGCAGACAGTCAGCCAGCTCCTCCTGCTTCATTCTCCTCAGGAAGTGCACTGAGATCTTTAGTAATGCCTCTCTGCTGCTCCTCCTCTGCTCTTCATCCTCACCATCCAACACCTCCTCATCCTCCCTCTGACTCTCTGAGCATTCTGGGTAATCTGGACTCAGAACCTTCTGGATGTTCTTCAGCTCGTTCTTCACAAAAGTGACAATGTTGTCCTCCAGCAGCTGGAACAGAATATTATATGAATGACTCAATCAAAGTCAAATCATGGAAGCAAACATCAGATCCATGTTGGACAGACTGACAATCCACTGGTCTAAAAAGTGCAGCATGGAGATTATTGTGAACACAATAGATGTAAAAGTAGTTGTTGTCCATGTACAGACCATAAATATGGAGTCCAGGTGTGTTTGATGCTGCTGGGCAGACTGACCACTGGGAACCTCTGAGCTCTCCTGGTCCACTCTGTGGAGGAACCATGAAGAATGAGCTCACATTATGTCTGTCCACACAGAGACAAACACAAGGTAAAGGTCCATGAAGTGATATTTGGATGTGAACAGTGAATCTGATGACTCCCTGTAGTGGTAAAGGTTTATTAGTCCTGCTGATCCCACTGAGAATCAACAGCTCAGTTTGGTTCAGTCCCAACAGCTCTCACCAACCCCTCCATATAGCTCTCCCTCCCTCACTGTACACTGCTGAAGTGCCCTGGAGCAAGGCACCTAGAGCCTCCAGCTGCTCCAGTGGAGCTGCTCAGTGTCTGCTTGTATCAGACTGGTTGTACTGGGCAGCTCCCAGTGTGAATGTGTTTGACTGTGTGAGTGTGAGGCAGCTGCTGCTGAAAGAGAGTGTTGGTGCTCAGAGAACTTCATCTGAGTCAGTAAAGGTTTAAAAACTGGAGATCTCACAACTGAGAGTCTGATAAAAACACATCATTTTATTTTACCATCAGTTTGAAATCCTCACCTTTGATCAACAGAGTGGCGGCCATCTTTGAACTCTATAAGATGACCCATAGAGCAGTCACTCTTCATGGACACACAGCTGGGTTCAGGTTTTTTCCTCCTGATAGAAAAACAGGATCAGTTCTGCACTGCACCCACAACACACTGAGACAGAACCAGTGACTGAATACACCGACTGTACACAGTGTTTTTGTACCCAGGGAGTTCTTGGTTAGGATTTCTATAAAGTCAGTGTTTGATTTAGACATGTTTCACTGTGTATTTTAAAGCTGTATTCAGTGCAGTGTGCAGTATAGGCGGGGAAATGATGGAGTGGAGTGACCATATCGGTCCAATTAGGATAAAAAGAGGAACAGACGTGGTGTCAAAGCAGTGAGTTTCTATAAACTGCTGCAACTATTTGTTCACTGTGAAACTGAGGCTGTTGTAAATTGAGCTGATCAGACACAAACCATCACCGTCCATTAAAAGACATTTTAAAACATTTAAAAATAGAGATTTCACAACTGAGAGTCTGATAAAAACACATAATTTTATTTTCACCATCAGTTAGAAATCCTCACCTTTGATCAACAGAGTGGCGGCCATCTTTGAAGTGTATAGGAAGAACCTTAGAGTGATCACTCTTCATGGACACACAGCTGGGTTCAGGTTCAGGACAGTCTGGTCTCTGATGGATCCTGATAGAAAGAAATTCATTAAAGCTCACATATTCAGAAACATTCTCACTGAATCAAAGACTTTGTGAAATGATGTATAATTTGAAATGTTTGAATACAGAGCTGGACAATAAGAACAATGTCTTCAATTACTGACATTATGGACGTGTTACTGAACACAGTTTACTGATGTCACACACCTCAACACACTGTCTGAATTCCATATAATTAAAGGGTCCGTGTATGTTTTGGTCATTGGATTTTCCTTTCAGAAACGGGTATTAAAAAACAGAAAATGAGTGGTTATTTGATTTTCGTTTTAAAATACAAAAATTAAAATTGAAATACAAGGCGTTTTTCTTTTTCATGGTCAGAAAGGGATGAGCGAAATTTAAAAAATTATTCGATTTTCATTTTCTATTTCATATAACAAAAAATAAAATCACTAGAAAACAGAAACAGAAAAAAGGCCTGTTGTTTCATATTCTGAGACCGGATGTTGTCATTTACAGGACGGTGCTGTGCAGAAGAAACAGTAGGCTAGTAGACTGCGTCAATCCAGCCGTGAGTCCGATCTCCGTGGTCAAATCAGCCGCACTTAAATTTGGAGTGTACAAGTATTCTCAGCATTATGGTAAATGCGGAGAAACAGCGTATTTACTTCCGGTTTTCAAAATAAAGGTATTTGGAACAGTAAGCTAAAATTCGAACCTACATTTAAAATAAAATATTAAAGTGTTTCATGCGCCCCTGATGAATAAAAAACACTTCATATCAAGTATCTTTACTGCACCAGTGTGGAGAAATGCCAAAATAAAAGCCTCATATTTATGCCTCCAGAGATTGCATATTTGACCATATTTGAGGTACTGTAAAAACATATTGCTCAGTGTTTCCTGGCTACTGATGGTATATTTTTTTACACATATGAGACTACAAGCATATTTAATATCAAGCATTTTTACTGTACCAATGTGAAGAAATTCAACAATAAAAGTCCATATTTGTACCTCCAAGTGGCTTATTTTCATATGTTTGAGCTATTGTAATAACAGTTTGCTCAATAATTCCTGGCTATGGATGGTATATTTGACTTCTGCACATCTAAGACTACAAGTATACTTAATATCAAGCATTTTTACTCTACCAATGTGGAGAAATTAGACAATAAAAGTCGTCCATATTTGTACCTCTAAGTGGCATATTTGACCATATTTGAGCTACTGTAAAAACGCTTTGCTCAATAATTCCTGGCTATGGATGGTATATTTGACTTCTGCACATCTAAGACTACAAGCATAATTAATATAAAGCATTTTTACTGCACCAATTTGGAGAAATTTAAGAATAAAAGTCCCATATTTATACCTCCAAATTCGATATTTTCCTATATTTGAGCTACTGTAAAAACATATTGTTAAAAATAATTAGTTTTAACTTCTTCCTCATATATTATTTTTCCCTTTTACAGATTCAGTGTGACAGCTGTTGCGGGTGGTTCCACATACAATGCCTACAAATGGACACAGCAGAGCTGCAAAATAAGAAGAATGTGGGCTGGAATTGCATTGTGTGTGAAAAGTAAACAAATTAGAATTGTGTAGGATTTTGTGTTTAGTGTTTAGTCTTTATATGATCATTTCATCAACATCAAGATGTCATTAAACAATTGGGTGAAATTTTGTCATGTTTATTGCATCATTCTTGAAGTACAATGAAAATGCTTCACCCATTGCCTGGAAATATTGAGCAAAGTGTTTTTACAATAGCTCAAATATATGAAAATATACCACTTGGAGGTACAAATATGGACTTTTATTGTTGAATTGCTTCACATTGGTACAGTAAAAATGCTTGATATTAAGTATGTTTGTAGTCTCATATGTGTAAAAGTCAAATATACCATCAGTAGCCAGGAAACACTGAGCAATATGTTTTTACAGTACCTCAAATATGGTCAAATTTGCAATCTCTGGAGGCATAAATATGAGACTTTTATTTTGGCATTTCTCCACACTGGTGCAGTAAAGATACTTGATATAAAGTGTTTTTTTATTCATCAGGGGCACAACACTTTAATGTAACATATTTTAATTATAGCTTACGGCTCTAAATACCTTTATTTTGAAAACCGCAGTCTACTAGCCTACTGTTTCTTCTACACAGCACCGTCCTGTAAATGACAACATCCGGTCTCAGAATATGAAAAAACAGGCCTTTTTTCCATTTCTGCTTTCTAGTGATTTTATTTTTTGTTATATGAAATAGAAAATGAAAATCGAATATTTTATTAATTTCGCTCATCCCTTTTTGACCATGAAAAAGAAAAAAGTCTTGTATTTCAATTTTAATTTTTGGATTTTAAAACAAAAATCAAATAACCACTCGTTTTCTGTTTTTTAATTCCCGTTTCTGAAAGGAAAATCCAATGACCAAAAGATACACGGACCTTAAAGTGAGAGCAGCTACAACATCTAACCAGAGAGCAATCAGCTCCCAGTCCAGTCCAGAAGAGCAGAATGTGGAACTGGTCAGACTGGAATGAATCAGGACAAACATCAGCAGTGAGCAACATGAGGAAGGAAATCTGCTCTGATTGATTCAAACACATGTTACTGTTACATTTCTCATTATGAAGCTGAATGTTTCTCCTGATACTGATTTGAGATCAGATTGTCCAGCCCTGTTTGAATACTGACAACTACGTACTTTAGCTCAGATAAATGTCTTTGTTTCAAATGGAGAATCAAAGCCTTTGTGACATGGAGAAGAGTCATGGACAGTTAGAGATCCTCATCTCACCTCTGAGCTTTGGTCCTTGTGTCATGTTCCCCACACAGAGTGCTTTTAGAGGGAGGGACTCCCTCCTCTCTGTCCTCACACTGATCCATAGCAGAGCCCACACCTTCACACAGACACAGCAACCTGCTCATTCATTACAGCAAGCTTTACATCACAGAGACACATTAGTTCTCATGGCTCTCAGTAACATGACACAAATATTCAGAGCTGACAGAAATCTTGTTGGAGCTCTGATAACCCCAAAACCTCTTACACAGCCCCCAGATTCACACATAATATACTTTACACATTAATGGGTCACAAGAGAAAATCAAGGTCTGTGTCTTTCAGTGGCGGTGCCAGGGAGGAGCTCGGTGGTGCTGTAGCTCCCCCTATAATAGCCATAGCACCCGCCCAGTACCCCCAAGAAATGTCTCTGATTTTTTATATTTATAACTTAATGTCATGTTTGAATAGTCTTTTTCGTGTTGTTTAAAAATGTGAATTAAAATAATAATTAAAAATATATATTTTAGTCTTAAAAAACATGAGGTGCAAACATTTGATCTTAATTGGCCAATGGGCGCAGCGCCCGGTGAACCTTTGACCTTAACGTATGGCAGCTTGTTATTGATAGCAGCTTGTTAGCAGAGTAAAATACACCATAAACATTCACGTTCTGAGTCACAACCTGAAGGGAAACGAGACTGTGGTCCGATGCGACCTCCATAATGAAACGCCCCAAAATTCAAAGCATCTTCTCTTAAGTGTTGAGCATCCCCATAGCACCTACAACAGAAAATCTTTGGTGCCACTGGTGTCTTTAGATCTTATAATCCTATATTTAGTGACAAAAATTGAACAGAGAGACAGAACAGTTCACATTTTCTATGCTTTGGAGGGCCCTGATAGCTGAGGGGTCCTAAGCAACCTCTTAGTCCCCTTAGACTCTGGGCTGGCTCTGGTCCATCTAGAAAGGACTCTGGGACAGTTGAGACCTGGACTGTGCTAAAGGGTCTTCAGTGAAACCAGCTCAGTGTCAGTGTTGGAAAGTTTCTGTATGTGAGCTCTCAACTCTTCATCCATAGTCTTCCCTTCAGAGTATTAACAGTTAAAAATCAACCTCAGCCAAGGTGCTTCGAGCTGTCAGACCAGTTCAGACACATTGTTCACTGATGATGTGAACTCAGGTTATAATCAAACTGCGTCTGATTCTACTTGACAAACACTAACAACATTACATGTAAATCTTTCTAAAAGCATCGTCCTTTAACTCAGAGAGAAATTCAAGTACAGAAAGCAAGTTTCAAAGATATATTCTGAAACAGCTCGTCAGCATATGGAAACATTTCTACTGTCCAGATAAACAGAGGTACAGCACAATGTGATCAAAGTCATCCTGATGATCAAACATTTACACATTTCTCTGGTAGGATTCTCACCTGCTGAACTCACTTCAGGTCGACTTACAGACACTTTCTACCTTCATGTGTGGAGGAAACACTGGAAGAGAAGAAGCGGCTCCTTTCGTCCTCGTCAGTCCTGGTGTCTGTGTGCATTTGATCTGAGGACGCTGTCACACCCTCAAAACTTCACGGTCCAAGTCTAACAAACACCAGAGTGACGTCAGAACCAGTTAAACAAGAATCAGACTGCACCCTATCAAAAGCATTTTTATTGCCTTCTTCCTCTCCCTGAGCTGTCTGAGTGTTGGGGATGTGTTTGTATTGTTTCAGATTCATTTGACATTATAGTTGATGAAGGCTGCAAGAACAAAAGTGCTTTAAACCTCTGAATACGCTGTTGGCATTGAAATAGAGTCGCACCTTTCCTCTATCTACAGTCAGTGACAGAGAAATCACTGATCAGATATGTAGTTCCATTATCTGTCCATTAGATGGTGCTAATTAATCATACAGTCCCCTTCCCTCTAAAGATAAGAACTGCTAATTCTAAGGAACCAAAAACACAATGTTCAGGTATTTATACACTAATAAAAACATACCTATGAATACTATATTCCATTTCTGACAATAAATCATTTGCAGTGTTACACAGTGGATCTTCACAAATGACAAAAAATTCTTATTTATGAATATTCTTCTACAGTGACTTCAAGTCTCAAAATCCATCTGTGTGACCTCAGCACCAGTTTAACCTGTGGCAGAAACCCAGTCAGTGTCAGAGAAATCACACATCAAATGATGTAGTTCTACTATCTGTCCACTAGATGGCACTAACTGACCATCTCATTAAATAAAGATAAGCAGAGCATCATCTGCTGCTGGCAATTATTTCTGACTATCAACAGGACTCTACAGGTCAGAGTGAACCAGACATTAGGCTCATTCGAGATGAACTGCAGCTGTAAAGAGGACAAGATGAGGCAACAGCAGCAGGAGGTGGTGACAAAAAGCTGCAGTCAAGTCGGGCAGTTTTCAGCATCCTTCAAATAACATAGATAAAGTCAAAATACAGTTTACATCGTGTTAATTCCACCTGTAGTTTTTAGACATTTGCTAAGACATTGTTTCATATTCTCGGTGGCTCTAAAAACTACAGCCACCTCAAACATGATGTCAGAGTAGTTTAGCATCATTAATGGTAAGGTATAATATTATATATATAAAGTCTGTTTTTGTTCCACTGTGAACGGTTACAATCCAGATATATGTTAAATATGTATTGGATGAATTCATTTCAATTTCTGTTTATCAGTATGATGTTACATTAATGATTGAAGGGGTTTAATTTAATAACATATTTTAAGGGATATTGAAACCAAACCATTGGGCATAAACAGAGGACGACTCACAGAACTGTTAACCAGCATTTATTTGCTCCTGCAGAAGACAATATAGCACATTCATTTCCTTCTGCTCTTTTTTTTCCTGCACCTCTGCTTCCTCAGCAATGCAAAACAACACTGTGTGATTTCATTATCTTTCTGAAAATATTTAATTTTAATAACAAATCTATATAAACTATATAGAATAGGTTAAACAGAGTAAAAAGTGTGTGTGGGGTGGGTGACTAAACAGAAACAACACAAACGAAGGAGCTACGGAAGTTCGGGAGTTACGGAAGGACAAAGTTCAGAAAACTCAATTTCCACTGGAAATAAACCAAAATAACAGAAAATGAAAAATAACTCAATGAGATAAAATTCAGACTCAATGAAAATGAATCAAATTCACAAATACATATTAAAAGTAAGTGTAAACAAGGTTAAAAATCTGTATTAAAAAGAGCTATATTAAAAAGTAAATTCATGAAGTACGTTATTAATGTTAAAGATTAAAAACTGATATTTGTCTAAAAAGCAATTCAACTGAGATAAAGAGAAAATAAATAGGAAGTTTATTTTGAAGGAGATGGGTTGGAGACGCGCTGTCAGCCAATCAGGAAGAAGCTCGGACTGTTGACCTGCACGGAGCAGAGTTCACGTCACCTTGAGCTCCTGGAAGAACAGAGAGGAAACCCCGCGTCGACAACGATTCCTACCTCGTGAAGATAAAGCGATAAAAGTTGTTGAAAACTGATTAAAAACTGATTGAAATAATCCAGTGTGGAGCCCTGGACCTGTGAGAGTGCAGTCGGAGAGACCTGACGTCTCCCTCACGAAGGAAACGCATCGGTGAGCGATCGTCTTTACCATGCTAAGCGCTAGCTGAAGATGCTAACTAGCACAATGGCAGACGCCATTCACTAATGCTACAACCATTAGCTTGATATTTTAATGCTGCAAACTGAATCCAATGCTGTGTAATATGTTGGTTTGTATAATTGTTACACACTGAACTGTGTAATGTGTTGATTTAGCACTTTTATCTGTGCATTTTAAGCACATTAAGCCATATTTTAATTATCTTTGGATGTTACATTTTATTTGAGATGTAAACGTCCCATCACATGACCGAGGGTCCAACATGTGTCTGCTTACTGGTATCTAGGACCACGTTCAGACTGCAGGCAAAAGTGGCCCAGATCGGATCTTTTGGGGTCAAGACTTCAGACCAGGTCAGACTTCTTCAGAAGTAGTGTGAACACTCAAATCAGATTTAGACCACTTCCATATGTGGTCCTGAATCTGATCCAGGTCTGATTGTTTTCAATGCAGCCGCAGTGTGAACAACCAAGCTGGATTTGATGCGACTTTTACGTCAATCTACATCGACATTTGTCACAGTGATGCGCCGGCGAGTTCGCCCTCGACACAGACGGTCAAATTAAAAACTTGACTAGGCCTACAAAATGGAGAACAGTGATGGAGCAAGTCAATGGAGGGAGAGTGAGGTGTTAGACCTAATTAGTATTTGGGGAGATACTTCAATTCAAGCAAAACTAGAAGGATCGTACCGTAACCGCTCCGTTTCTGAAGAAATAGCAAAGGAAATGTAAGAACAGGGACACAGGAGAACGTGGCTGCAGTGCCAAAGGAAGGTGAAGAGCCTTAAAGCTAAATTTAAAGAAACAAAAGAGTCCAATAACCGAAGCGGTCGCGGTCGCATCACCTGCCCATTTTATAACGAGCTTAGCCGTGTTATGGGCGATAAACCCAGCTGTCAGCCGTTGGAGCTGCTGGATAGCTACGAAGCAGGCGAAGAGGAGCCTGAAACTCCGAGGAGGTCGGCGGACAGCCTGGATATTGATGGCGAGACAGGTAAGTTTTCAGTCTTGACATTCACAGCCGACGCATATAGAAAGTCTTGAGTGGAAACGCACTTTAATATAAAATAAAAGTTAGAAATATTGCAGAGAAGTTTTACATTTGGAGACTAGAAAGTTGGCGTGTTTATTAGAGGAAGATTCTGTTAACAGAATAAACGAGCCCGTCAGCTGCTCCCAGTTTTCTTTGCACAACTCGGAAACCCATCAGAGAAGCAGAGACTACCCTGTACGTGTCTGTCATTCAAAAATGTACAGTCTATCTATGATCTGATCCAGTGCACTGGTGACCTGGATCTGAAGAACCAAATCCCATATTATAACCTAACATATAAGTTAAGAGGGGGGGCTACCAGGTGACCCTCATCTTCTCAGGGTAACGTGTGTGTGTTGAGGGTGTTATGTAAACCACCTTTCTACCAGGCACCAGTCCAGCCCTCACAGTACAACCCAAGACAACTTGCCGCCTCAGCCGACCTTTTACAACTTTACTCAGCCCCCTAAATTTAGCACGGGTTCACCTCAGCCTCCACCATGTAACGAGACAACCAACCAGCCTCTATCTTTCCTGCAAGATCTGGCTCAACCTCTACCTTTCAACCATCCCCCTGCACATCCTCCAGATCTACCTCAGCCCTTCAGCCAGGTGTCAGCACACCCTCAAGGTCCAGCTCAGCAGTCCTTCAGCCAGGACTCAGGACATCCACCATTCTACCGACCTCCAGGTGATGAGGAAAAGTAAATCAGATCACGATATTGTGACTTGCTTTCAGTATTGTTGCATCTATGCAAAGTGTATCCATCATTATAAAGGTTAATTACAGTTCAGATTATATTTGACAGTTTGATTTCAGGTTACAGTTTTAACGTTATGTAGTTTTATTAAACCGACAGAGACTTGCACTATAGCAGAATAATTTTATTTTGAACATGAACATTTATCAACATATTTATTCAAAGTAGAACATATAAATAAGCAGGTTTTCTCATTTTTTGGCAGAGAAAAGTCCTTGTGTGGAAAATTTGATGAGAATTTTTAGATGGATTTGTTGTTTACATAAACCTGCACAACTGAGAATTTTACAGGGATGCATTTCATTTTTATTTAATTTTTCCAGAACATCCTGTTGTCCTGAAGAGTAGATTGACCAGGTCCCTCATAGGCCTCACCATGCTTCTCGCACACATTGTGGAGAGTGCAGCATGCACTTATGATGGTAGGGACAGTGGAGATGTCTCTGTGAAGCTATTCACATCACATTCCCACCACTCTTGGCTTCGTCTCTGCATCCACACAGACCTCTGTAGTGAATTAACCACGTAAAAGTACAACTGTGTCTGAGTCATTCCTGGTGTATTGTTTGGTTAATCCTAGGCTCCATAGTCGAACATAGAACTTCTGATCCCACTGGCCATAAATAATCATTATATAGAGTAATCCATTTCTGTTCCCCATCTCTAAAGGGTTACATAAAAATTAATAAAGTGCATTTTTAACTCTGATACACATTGTTCCTATGTTTTTATGTTGATGAGAGAAAGGGGATGAAAGTTTCATGAGTTTTGAACTGCAATTGTGTACATAGTATAAAAAATATGAAAAAAGTTGAATGAACTTTGAACGTTTGAATGAACTTTCTACTTTGAAACGTTTAGAAGAAGGTGCCAAAATAATCTGTCTCCTCCCATACACTGCTCATAGGCTGACACCTGCTGGTGAGTTTACGGAACTGCAGCTGACAGTTGGAGAGAAAATAAAGGCAGAAAATAGAAAGTAGGTCCAGGACTCTCTCCGGACAGACCCCCTATAAATTCCCCACAGAGACAGGGAGCTGCTGTGTTGCTCCGGTAGCACATATACTAAGATTGGAGCGATACAGAGAAGATTAACATGGCCCCCTAACTGAGGTCAACACCACTGTCACTGTTCGGTTGTTTATTGAGAAAATTCTGAGCTCAGATCACAGTAATTCTCCCAAATCAACTCTTTTATGGAAACTAAACTTCCCTGAACAACACATTCGGTCAGAGTCTAATAAATTCCTCATTCCACATAAAATGAAAGAAGTTCACATGAAGATATTACATAGATACCACCCCTGTAATAAAATATTAAATACATTAAAAATACATATTTCTCCATTATGTTCTTTCTGTAAAACAGAAATCAAATCTATCTCTCATCTATTCCTTAAACAGACTCACAAGAGTTCTGGATTGAAGTTGATTTATTCATTTTTAACCAGATTGACACCCATTAATCAATGTTGTCTTGTATTTCTTTAACACACTTCTGAAGTTCAACTTTCAGGATCTTCTCCAGCGACACGTAGAGCCCATCTACCTTGCTGTTTAGCTGTTTTTCAATATTATCCACTTTCACCTGGATCACTTTCATCTCTTTTAGGAGCAGGTTAGTCTCCTCCTCGTCCTTATCCTGCGCTTGGTTGCGCGTTTGTTTCACTTTTTCAGCCATCTCAGATACAGTTTTAAAGTGTTATCTTCCTTAGATGGTAGAGTATAGTGTATCTCAAATAAATCACTGGTCCATTTTAGTAGATGAAATAGATTAGAAATGATGTGATTTGAGTTCAGGTTATTGCAGCACAACAGAGACATTTATTTTGTAGGGAAAGAAACATAAAAAGCTGTGTGTGGGCGCATGTGGAGCCTTTGCTTTATTATTTTACACTCTTACATCAGTAGGCGCCCAACCTAACTCACTCTTGGTGGTGGTGGCCTGGGATGGGATCAAACTCCCGGCCTGAATTATTGTCCCAGTCCGCCTCTGATGATGACACACACAACTCGATGGGTAGCTCGCTGAGCAAGTTGGTAATCAAAATCATTCCCATCATAGGAACGACTGTGTAGCCCCAACAGGTTAGAGAGTAACAGATCAGAGGTATTAAAGGATGTTTAACAGGTTAGAGAGTAACAGATCAGAGGTATTAAAGGATGTTTAACTGGTTAGAGAGTAACAGATCAGAGGTATTAAAGGATGTTTAACAGGTTAGAGAGTAACAGATCAGAGGTATTAAAGGATGTTTAACTGGTTAGAGAGTAACAGATCAGAGGTATTAAAGGATGTTTAACTGGTTAGAGAGTAACAGATCAGAGGTATTAAAGGATGTTTAACAGGTTAGAGAGTAACAGATCAGAGGTATTAAAGGATGTTTAACAGGTTAGAGAGTAACAGATCAGAGGTATTAAAGGATGTTTAACTGGTTCGAGAGTAACAGATCAGAGGTATTAAAGGATGTTTAATCGGTTAGAGAGTAACAGATCAGAGGTATTAAAGGATGTTTAACTGGTTAGAGAGTAACAGATCAGAAGTTGATTTAGATAGTTTCACTCCTTATTTAGTGAGTAGTGAGCTAGTTTCTACCTTTGTTCATCGTATACAACCTCCTGGACAACTTTCAGCTAGTCTGCATGGAAGGTGGCAACCCTATAGCTAGCTAACGTTAGACAGTGATTGATAGACCGTTTGAAAGTGTCCCACCTAGTTTTGTGTAAAATAGTCTTTGTATGGTTGTTGCACTACACGTTTAGCTACACTGCATGTGTAGCTTGCAAACTCAGCTACACATTATTATTATTCTAAATATTCTTTAGCATGTAGCCGAGGTCTAGAGCTGACAAGGTAAACTGCAGGTCTAGGACTAACTCTTACATTAGCAACCCACCAATATGTGTGTGCCTGTACTGTCATGGTAATTAGTTTTTATTTTAAATCCCAGCATGGAAAACCGATGAGTTTGCAAGTTTACCTAGCATGATGGATAATTCATTTTGAGAGAGAAATAATTTTAAACATTTATATTTTTTTATGTTCTATGAGAAAATACTTTCTCTCAAAACTTTTTTTAGTCTCAAATATTATTATTTTTGGCTCTCAGTGTGATAACTTTTTCTCTCAGATCATTTATTTTCTCACATGTAATAAAGACACAAATCTAACTCCATACTTAAGGCGCTGCCAGTGTTTGTGTGGGATGAATGCGCACCCTGCTGGTGAAACTAAGCAACTACATCTGAAATCTACTAGGCTGTATCGCTCTACACATTGTTAAGCTGTAAAACTGGGGATTGCACTGTGTGTGTAACTAATGGGCGTTACATACATATTAAAAGTAAGAATTAATAGTGAATTTTTAACTCTGATACACCGTCACAAAAAAATACATATTTCTCCATTATGTTCTTTCTGTAAAACAGAAATCAAATCTATCTCTCATCTATTCCTTAAACGGACTCACAAGAGTTCTGGATTGAAGTTGATTTGTTCATTTTATTAAAGTTTAACCAGATTGACACCCATTAATGTCAGAAAGTCCTGTTTCTCATTAATGTTTTAACAAATTGAACCAATTGAATGATATTTGAATAAATCTGGGTAACACTTTATAATGAGTACACACTATTAAGCATTAGTTAAGCATGAATAAATACTGAAATCATCATTTATAATGCATGAATACACATTAGTATGTAGTTTATAAACACAGTTAAACATGTTTTATTCATCATTGATAAGCACATTAGTTATGGATTAGTAAATACTGAATCCATCATTTATAAAGCATGATTCTGCTGTAAATAGTCATTACTATGTGGTTTATAATCACAGTTATAAATGTTTTACTCTTCATTGTACTGTACATTTCTGCATGCACTTGCACATCCACTATTCAGACATGTATTAATGATTAGTGACTGTGTTAGCAGATGTTCTATAAAAACTCACAACAAATTCATTTTCTAATGATGGCCTATAAACAGTGATTAATGCAGGAATTCACAGTTACAAAGCACTTACTACTCCTTCATTAAGTATTTTGCACGAGCTGATCTAAAGTGAGCACTATCTATGGCTTATTAAGCATTTACAAATGAGATATAAAGGCTGACAATGCCTCGAGACTCACAACATGTTCAGTTATCTTAACAGACGAAGGAGAGACACAACACAAAGGGATATAGAACATATTGTATTGATATTTACTGCAACTTCCCAACATATTGTATGAAGACGAACAAGGGTGGTTTATGAAGACATGCTATTGTTGTGATCTTCTCTGTTTGGGACGTTGAGCTAGCAGTCAGCGGCTCTAGTGGAGAGTATGTGTCTTTGTTTGATAGCCGCGGGTCGGTAACGGTAGTAACGGTAGTAACGTTAGTAACGTTAGTCGGGGAGCGAGGGCAAACACCTGCAGCTGCTGACAAGCTAACGTTAGCATTTTTTCTTCACAGAAACAAAAGTTTTAAGGCAACAAAGTTCAGTTTTAGACTCAAAGTTGAATATTTGTTCACACTTTAATATTTGAGTCATAAAAACACTTTCCCTCTAACTGTGCTTTCAAAAAGAAGAAGATTTGAAAAACAAGCAGCCACATTTGATCCTAAAAATGTTCATTTTTCTCAGAGTTATAGAAGAAGATCAATTCTTTCTATCATTTCTTTCATCTCTACGTCTGCAGGCTGCACATTACCCTCACACATGATCCCTTCATCCCAGCATCCTTTGCTCTTCTCTTCCTTCAGCCTCCTCTTCCTCCTCTATTACAGTAAACACATCAGGTTGGTACTAACCAACATCAGCTGTGTGTGATCCTGTACAGACTGAACTATCTGGTCAGCAGTGAGAAAGTTTCTCTCTCCCTCCTACAGAGGACACAGAGACACTGAGGAACCAAAGCTGTAAGGCCCGAACAACCGAACCCGAACCCTAACCCGAACCCAGGATAAAGAGGTTCAGTGAATGTGGTGGTGAAGGTGTGGAGGTGGATCAGTGTGTCAGAGGAGACTGTGTAGAAGGACAGAGTGCCAGCAGGACAGTCCACATACACTGCTACTCTACCAGAGGAGGAGGAGGAGGAGGAGGAGGAGGAGGAGATGGGTGTTCTTCTCTTATTGTGCCAGACAGAGTAACGACCATCAGAGCAGAACAGACTCCAGGACTGATCATTCCCTCCAAACCAACAGTCTATACTTTTTCCTCTCCTGCTGATTCCTCTGTAACTCACTGATATATAAACTCTTCCTCTCCACTCGACCTCCCAGTAACAGCGACCAGTCAGACCATTTCTACACAGCAGCTGAGGACAGCAGTTAAATCTGTCTGGATGATCAGGATATGACTGATCCTCCTCCACATAAATCATCTTCCTGTTGTTGTCAGACAGTTTGATCTTTCTGTTCACTGTGTTTGTGTCGACTGTGAGTTCACAGGAATCTGATGGAGAGAACAAGACACAATACAGCTGCAGTTATTGATCTATCATCTGATCATTGATTGACACTTTGATGATGACATCAGAGCTGTGAATGAGTGATGTCACAGTGTGAAGATGGTTGAATGTGTGCTGCTTTGTTTTCACACTTACACTTCCTCAGACCTGGTCTCAACCATCGGACTCCAGCAGGCTCCACCCTGAAAGGAGGAGGGGGGTCAGAGCAGCATGGAAACATGGACATTACATCGCTCTCATACACAGAGCTTATTCTCTACAAATGGACTTACATCTTCACATGGAGCACTTATTATTAATCAGCTGATAGTCTTTCAGTTCAGTGGAGCTTCTTCTTATTGGCCGATGGCTACAGCTCATTATTTTCACTTATTGATGATCTATTATTATTATCAGTATTATATTTGTAACAGAATGTTTACATTGATTACCTTTAAACAGTTTAACATGGGAGGTGAATTGGTAAGAGCCGACTAAATATAATATTTCTCTGCATTTACTTATTTTTAGTGTAATGCTAATTTTTACATTTCTGGGCGCCATGTTCAGTGTTAAAGTCAGAGTTAAAAATATGCTATATGTGGGCTAATGCTCATGATTTGTATACATATGGGTTTTTCCTGATATAAATAATGTGTTTCAGTTCATGTTGAGATGATTAAAAATACATAAGGGTGAATATGAATGAGAGACATGATTGATTAGAGATAAGAGATAAGTTGTGTAACATGATTTATTAATACGGGTAAAAAAGGAAACAAAACACAATGATGTCTAAGCTTTTAAGGTCTCAGGATATAGTTCATCATTGCTTTTGTTATAAGTTACACTTGAGTTAAAGAGAGATATGATACTGTACAGTAATTGATGAGAGATAATTGGTTTTTTGAGTTGCTGGATCTACATTCTGGGTTTCCTGTGGGATGCGAGGCAGGGTTAGAGAGTATCTGGAATTCTCCATCTTCATCATCTTCCTGAAGATAAGATCTGAGCAAGCGTACAAACAAACACACACATTCTACCCGGGTAGCACATACACATTGAATACACTTGGACGGACATGGATACACACTAAGCTTTTGGACTGGACTTTGACCAACATTGATATCAGACAGCAATAAGCTGTAAAGAAACACTTTCACTTTCAGTTCTTTTATTTCTTTTATATATTGGAATGAATCTGAACTGTGATTCTACTTTTTGTTGATTGTGAAATTGTGTTTACCTTTTTACATTATTATTATTTACATTTACTCACTCCTTGAGTTGAACCTGAGTGCAGTAGTTACTTCTGTTATGAATTGGTGACATTGAACTGAATTGTTGTTTAGGTGACGCCTTTAGTTTTTCTGTTCTGTTGCCTGGATTGCTGTGTTTTTATGTAACCACAAGATGGCGCCTCAATTAGTAAAGCAAACACAGGTAACAATACAGGTGACACAGATGATGAGCTGATGACTGATAAATGTTATTCTATAGGATGAGTTAAGAGCAGTTGAATTTTGCTACTCTAATCTAACTCTAATTTGTACCTCAGGGCCGCTGGAAGTCATTTTGAACAGGGGGTGCTGTGAAAAAATTGTTTGGTATTTTTGGACAAAAAACCTATGAGCCTATAGGCCTATTTAAAATACATTTTAAAAATAAATAAATAGATTGAGATTCACTACTTTATTGTCATATACACTTCAGTGCACACAGCCAGGGTCTGTAACACACAGACATCATCAGTTCTCAGATGAATATATGCGCTATTAATTAAACTTCACAATAACGCTATAACAACACAATAGATTTGTTCAGCTGGCATGAACCTGAGTCACTGCACCATCTACGTTTATGTCACACGCGACTCTATTAGCTCCAAAATCCTTTTACGCAAACCACAAGGAAATAATCTCTGACTATTTAAACGTTATTAAACAGTTCTCCACATCCATTACGCAAAGAACACACAATCAAAATAACACTCTCCATCTCCATCCTTTTTGATTACACGCACACTGGATAGCAACGTTGTTTGTTTAGTTCACAACCTCTGTCCAGTGGCGGATGATCAAAGTTGTGAAACTAACGTTAGTCCCTGTCAGAGCATATGAGCGGAGCGGGGAGCAAAAAGGATTTTGTGTTGAGCGGCAATTTTTTTAAAGGTCGCTCCAGTCTTTGCACCTGCACACGCACACCCACACTATTTTCTTTCAAAACTATGGAGTTCAATGTGTACTTCAGAAAAGAAACTGAGAAGTCGTACAAGTGTGCTATTCCTGTAAAAGTAACAGATGGGGATAATGTGGAACAAGAAAAAGGCGACATTGTTGAAGTCTTTTCTTTTTTTTTGAGCGGAGTGGTGAGTGGAGCGGGATAAAATGTATGATGGAGCAGAACCAGGCGTAGCCGATGAGCGTCTCTCTCTCTCTCTTTTACGTCTCCGTTTCTCTTTTTAATCCTCTCAGAATCCGGTAGGTTTCCTCATACTCATCTCTAATAGACCCTGATTGGACAATGACAGGTTGACACCTGAATACTCTAATAAACAACAAAACATACAGCAGGAGGTGTTCAAGGACTGCTCAGAACACAGGAAAATTCAATATCTTCTAAAAAACATAGCAAATATACATTTCCCTGCATTAAACACAACTGATCTCACATCAGTAGTAATTTAGAATAGAATTTAAAATCCTCCTCCTCACCTATAAAGCTCTTCATGGTCAGGCCCCTTCATATCTTAAAGAGCTCATAGTACCCTATTACCCCTCTAGAACACTACGTTCTCTGAATGCTGGGCTACTTGTGGTTCCTATAGTCTCTAAAAGTAGAACAGGAGCCAGAGCCTTCAGTTACCAAGCTCCTCTCCTGTGGAACCAGCTTCCAGTTGTGGTTCTGGAGGCAGACACCCTCTCCACATTCAAGAGTAGGCTTAAGACGTTCCTCTTTGATAAAGCTTATAGTTAGGGCTGGATCAGGTGAGTCCTGAACCATCCCTTAGTTATGCTGCTATAGGCCTAGACTATCGGGGGATTTCCCATGATGCACTGAGCTCCTCTCTTCCTCTCTCTCTCTTTCTGCACTCATTCATGTTCCATTAATGCATGTTACTAACTTCACTTCTTCCCTGGAGTTCTTGTGCTTTCTTGTCTCGCAGGTTCTCATCGATCCTGGTGGAACCTCAAAATTACTGATATTATTATTGTTATGATTATTATTATTATTATTATTATTATTATTATTATTATTATTATCATTCTAATCTTATAATATATATTCTAAAATTATTATAGTTACTATTATAATTGTCCATCGTTGTTGTCATTGTCATCATCTTCATGTTCATCATCAGTTATTTCTAGTCTCTCTCTCTCTCTCTCTCTCTCTCTCTCTCGCTCTCTTTCTCTGTCTGTCTCTCTCTCTCTCTCTCTCTCTCTCTCTCTCTCTTCTTCACGGCAGAAAAGGAAGTTTTTCCTTGCCGCTGTCTCCAAGGTCTTGCTCATGGTGGGAACTGTTGGGTCTCTGTAAATAATGTTATAAGGAGTTCGGTGTAGACCTGCTCTATTTGAAAACTGTCCTGAGATAACTTCTGTTATAAATTGGTGACATACAAATAAAACTGAACTGAACTGAATTGTAGTTTTGGTGACGCCTTTAGTTTTTCTGGACTAAAAGGTAACACATGCTGATGGCAGATGACATCCATCAAAATATCCCAAACTATTTATATGAGCCCACTAACCTGCAGCGTGACAACATTGACAAATATCAACCCGCCATGATGCTCACCAACCCATCAGGATAAACCACTGTCCTATTTTCCAATGTCGAAACAAGACATCGGTCCAGAAAAACAGAAATTTCATCACCTTTCCTCTGTCACCTGACTACTAATACTGTATTGATCCGCCTCATACCTGAGAGTGTCCAGTCTCCAGTGTGGATCCTCCAGTGCAGCAGACAGCTTTGTTGCTGAGTCTACTGGATGATTGTAACTCAGGTCCAGCTCTCTCAGATGGGAAGGGTTGGAGCTCAGAGCTGAGACCAGAGAAGCACAACCTTCCTCTGTGATCAGACAGCCTGACAGCCTGCAAACACACAGAACAACACATTACATAATAAACATGTTCAAGGAAACAGACTCAAACTAAATAAACCAAACAATGATTTGAGACAATGTTAGGAAGATTACAATTGTATCCATCAACATAATTCAGGTTTAAAGTGGTTATCAGTTGAACAGGTTGACGAATCCTGACCTGAGAGTTTCCAGTTTACAGTGTGGACTCTCCAGTCCAAAAGAAAGAAGCTTCAGTCCTGAATCCTGCAGGTTGTTGTTACTCAGGTCCAGCTCTCTCAGATGGGAGGGGTTGGAGCTCAGAGCTGAGACCAGAGAAGCACAACCTTCCTCTGTGATCAGACAGCCTGACAGCCTGCAAACACACAGAACAACACATTACATAATAAACATGTTCAAGGAAACAGACTCAAACTAAATAAACAAAACAATGATTTGAGACAATGTTAGGAAGATTACAATTGTATCCATCAACATAATTCAGGTTTAGAGTGGTTATCAGTTGAACAGGTTGACAAATCCTGACCTGAGAGTTTCCAGTTTACAGTGTGGACTCTCCAGTCCAAAAGAAAGAAGCTTCAGTCCTGAATCCTGCAGGTTGTTGTTACTCAGGTCCAGCTCTCTCAGGTGGGAGGGGTTGGAGCTCAGAGCTGAGACCAGAGAAGCAAAACCTTCCTCTGTGATCAGGCAGCCTGACAGCCTGCAAACACACAAAACAACACATTACATAATAAACATGTTCAAGGAAAGAGACTCAAACTAAATAAACAAAACAATGATTTGAGACAATGTTAGGAAGATTACAATTGTATCCATCAACATAATTCAGGTTTAAAGTGGTTATCAGTTGAACAGGTTGACAAATTCTGACCTGAGAGTTTCCAGTTTACTGTGTGGATTCTTCAGTCCAACAGAAAGTAGCTTCAGTCCTGAATCCCGCAGGTTGTTGTTACTCAGGTCCAGCTCTCTCAGACTAGAGGACTGGGAGCTGAGAACTGAGGACAGAGCTTCACAGCTTCTCTCTGAGAGGTTACAGTTACTCAGTCTGTAGAGACAATGATCAACAATAAGAAAAATAACATTTGTGACCAGCACTTTATCACTCAGCCAAAACCAAAACCACTTTAAATTAGTTCTGTAAAAATGATATCAGCTAGTGAGGAGTTCCCAATGTTGGTGATATATAATGTCTTTATAATCTCTCTAAGTTGAAAAGATAGCAGAGTATTTAAGTGATAATACAGAAATCCAACTATTTCTGTACTTACAGAGCTTTGTTGGAGGCTTTGACCACTGGCAGCAGCCTCAGAAGAGCCTCCTCTGAAGCAGAGTATTTCTTCAGGTCAAACACGTCCAGATCTTTTTCTGATGACAGTAAGATGAAGACCAGAGCTGACCACTGAGCAGGAGACAGTTCATCTGTGGAGAGACGTCCTGAACTCAGGGACTGTTGGATCTCCTCCACTAGAGAACGATCATTCAGTTCATTCAGACAGTGGAACAGATTGATGCTTCTCTCTGCAGAGAGATTCTCACTGATCTTCTTCTTGATGTACTGGACTGTTTCCTGATTGGTCTGTGAGCTACTTCCTGTCTGTGTCAGCAGACCTCGTAGGAGATTCTGATTGGTCGGCAGTGAAAGACCCAGGAGGAAGCGGAGAAACAAGTCCAGGTGTCCCTGTTGACTCTCTAAGGCCTTGTCAACAGCACTCTGGTGGAGATATTTTAGATTTTCTTTGTCTTTACTTAATTCAGACAACTGGGATGTTGTTTGTTCTTCTGCCAGCAGATTGACTCCAGAGCTGATGAACGTCTGATGGACATGAAGAGCGGCCAGAAACTCCTGAACACTCAGATGGACGAAGCAAAAGACCTTGTCCTGGTACAGTCCTTTCTCCTCTTTAAAGATCTCTGTGAACACTCCTGAGTACACTGAGGCTGCTCTGATATCAATGCCACACTCTGTCAGGTCTGATTCATAGAAGATCAGGTTGCCTTTCTGCAGCTGCTCAAAAGCCAGTTTTCCCAGAGACTCAATCATCTTCCTGCTCTCTGGACTCCAGTGTGGATCTGTCTCAGCTCCTCCATCATACTTGATGGTCTTCACTTTGGACTGAACCACCAAGAAGTGGATGAACATCTCAGTCAGGGTCTTGGGCAGCTCTCCTCCCTCTGTGTTCTTCAACACATCCTCCAGAACTGTAGCAGTGATCCAGCAGAAGACTGGGATGTGGCACATGATGTGGACGCTTCGTGATGTCTTGATGTGGGAGATGATTCTACTGGCCTGCTCCTGATCTCTGAACCTCTTCCTGAAGTAGTCCTCCTTCTGTGGGTCAGTGAACCCTCTGACCTCTGTCACAATGTCAACACACTGAGGAGGGATCTGATTGGCTGCTGCAGGTCGTGTGGTTATCCAGAGGCGAGCAGAGGGAAGCAGTTTCCCCCTGATGAGGTTTGTCAGCAGCACACCCACTGAGGTGGACTCTGTAACATCAGTCAGGATCTCAGTGTTGTGGAAGTCCAGAGGAAGTCGACACTCATCCAGACCGTCAAAGATGAACACAATTTGGAACTCTTCAAACCTGCAGATTCCTGCTTCTTTGGTTTCAGTAAAGAAGTGATGAACAAGTTCCACCAAGCTGTACTTTTTCTCCTTCAGCACATTCAGCTCTCTGAAAGTGAATGGAAATGTGAACTGTATGTCCTGGTTGGCTTTGTCTTCAGCCCAGTCCAGAGTGAACTTCTGTGTTAAGACTGTTTTCCCAATGCCAGCCACTCCCTTTGTCATCACTGTTCTGATTGGTTTATTTCTTCCAAGTGAGGCTTTAAAGAAGTCTTCTTGTCTGATTGTTGTTTCTGGTCTGTGTGGTTTCCTGGATGCTGTTTCAATCTGTCTGACCTCATGTTCATCATTGACCTCTGCAGTCCCTCCCTCTGTGATGTAGAGCTCTGTGTAGATCTGGTTCAGAAGGGTTGGGTTTCCTGCTTTAGCAATCCCCTCAAACACACACTGGAACTTCTTCTTCAGGTTAGATTTAAGTTCACGTCGGCATGCTGCAGCAACAGTTCCTGGATGAAGAAAGAAGAAATGTAGTTAATAAGTAAAAGCTCCAATAAATCTGATGGATGTAAACTTTAAGACATCAAGATGGTATTTATTTTCCTCCTCCATTAAATCTCTTCAGCTCATCAGTTGTGAACAGTTTCTGTTTTCAGTCCAGAAGAATTCATAGATCTGATACAATGTGTGCATCATATTATCAGCAGAGTTTTAAAAGTAAACTTCTCCCATGTTGCCTCCATTTCCTCTTTCCATCATGTTCAATCTGATGAAATCCTCTTACTGCTCTGTAGACAGCCAGCCAGCTCCTCCTGCTTCATTCTCCTCAGGTAGTGCACTGTGATCTTCAGAAATGCCTCTCTGCTGCTCCTCCTCTGCTCTTCATCCTCACCATCCAACACCTCCTCATCCTCCCTCTGACTCTCTGAGCATTCTGGGTAATCTGAACTCAGAACCTTCTGGATCTTCTTCAGCTCGTTCTTCACAAAAGTGACAATGTTGTCCTCCAGCAGCTGGAACAGAATATTATATGAATGCCTCAATCAAAGTCAAATCATGGAAGCAAACATCAGATCCATGTTGGACAGACTGACAATCCACTGGTCTAAAAAGTGCAGCATGGAGATTATTGTGAACACAGTAGATGTAAAAGTAGTTGTTGTCCAACAGACCATAAATATGGAGTCCAGGTGTGTTTGATGCTGCTGGGCAGACTGACCACTGGGAACCTCTGAGCTCTCCTGGTCCACTCTGTGGAGGAATCATGAAGAATGAGCTCACATTATGTCTGTCCACACAGAAACAAACACAAGGTAAAGGTCCATGAAGTGATATTTGGATGTGAACAGTGAATCTGATGACTCCCTGTAGTGGTTAAGGTTTACTAGTCCTGCTGATCCCACTGAGAATCAACAGCTCAGTTTGGTTCAGTCCCAACAGCTCTCACCAACCCCTCCATATAGCTCTCCCTCCCTCACTGTACACTGCTGAAGTGCCCTGGAGCAAGGTACCTAGAGCCTCCAGCTGCTGCAGTGGAGCTGCTCAGTGTCTGCTTGTATCAGACTGGTTGTACTGGGCAGCTCCCAGTGTGAATGTGTTTGACTGTGTGAGTGTGAGGCAGCTGCTGCTGAAAGAGTGTTGGTGCACAGAGAACTTCATCTGAGTCAGTAAATGTTTAAAAACTGGAGATCTCACAACTGAGAGTCTGATAAAAACACATCATTTTATTTTCACCATCAGTTTGAAATCCTCACCTTTGATCAACAGAGTGGCAGCCGTCTTTGAAGTCTAAAGGAAAACCCATAGAGTGATCACTCTTCATGGACACACAGCTGGGTTCAGGTTTTTTCCTCCTGATAGAAAAACAGGATCAGTTCTGCACTGCACCCACAACACACTGAGACAGAACCTGCCAGTGACTGAATACACCGACTGTACACAGTGTATTTGTACCCAGGGAGTTCTTGGTTAGGATTTCTATAAAGTCAGTGTTTGATTTAGACATGTTTCACTGTGTATTTTAAAGCTGTATTCAGTGCAGTGTGCAGTATAGGCGGGGAAATGATGGAGTGGAGTGACCATATCGGTCCAATTAGGATAAAAAGAGGAACAGACGTGGTGTCAAAGCAGTGAGTTTCTATAAACTGCTGCAACTATTTGTTCACTGTGAAACTGAGGCTGTTGTAAATTGAGCTGATCAGACACAAACCATCACCGTCCATTAAAAGACATTTTAAAAGATTTACAACTGGAGATTTCACAACTGAGAGTCTGATAAAAACACATCATTTTATTTTCACCATCAGTTTGAAATCCTCACCTTTGAGCAACAGAGTGGCGGCCATCTTTGAAGTCTAAAGGAAAACCCATAGAGTGATCACTCTTCATGGACACACAGCTGGGTTCAGGTTCAGGACAGTCTGGTCTCTGATGGATCCTGATAGAAAGAAATTCATTAAAGCTCACATATTCAGAAACATTCTCACTGAATCAAAGACTTTGTGAAATGATGTATAATTTGAAATGTTTGAATACAGGGCTGGACAATAAGAACAATGTCTTCAATTACTGACATTATGGACGTGTTACTGAACACAATTTACTGATGTCACACACTTCAACACACTGTCTGAATTCCATATAATTAAAGTGAGAGCAGCTACAACATCTAACCAGAGAGCAATCAGCTCCCAGTCCAGTCCAGAAGAGCAGAATGTGGAACTGGTCAGACTGGAATGAATCAGGACAAACATCAGCAGTGAGCAACATGAGGAAGGAAATCTGCTCTGATTGATTCAAACACATGTTACTGTTACATTTCTCATTATGAAGCTGACAGTTTGTCCTGATACTGATTTGAGATCAGATTGTCCAGCCCTGTTTGAATACTGACAACTACGTACTTTTGCTCAGATAAATGTCTTTGTTTCAAATGGAGAATCAAAGCCTTTGTGACATGGAGAAGAGTCATAGACAGTTAGAGATCCTCATCTCACCTCTGAGCTTTGGTCCTTGTGTCATGTTCCCCACACAGAGTGCTTTTAGAGGAAGGGACTCCCTCCTCTCTGTCCTCACACTGATTCATAGCAGAGCCCACACCTTCACACAGACACAGCAACCTGCTGGGAGAGATCACACATTATTCCCCATTATTCCTCTAAGTCACATGACAAACACACACAGCTCTGATTGGAGGGATTAGTCGACTCGCAGCAACCTGAACTCAGAAATGTTGAGTACCAAAGTTTTATGTCAGAAATGTACAGTGTGGGTCCCCAGCATTTACAAACTGACAGATTCCAACTCAATTATCATTATTAATATTAATAAGCATGTATGTATGTCTGTATGGAGAATATTTCAACAGATACTATAGTAGTGGTTTTGGGAGTTGCTGAGGATGATGGATCAAATTCTGACATTTAAAAAATACAAAATTGCACTTATATTTATTTTATTTGAACTCCAGGTTCACTAATATTGAGGTTATTTATATGCATAATACATTGGAACTGCAGTTTAGGAAGCTCTTTGTCGTTGGTGTTCAGATATTTATTCAAATTTCTGCTGGTGTTCTTTTGCTGTGCAGCATTTTCTCATTGACCTGTGTCTCTGCAGCTGTTGTTATGCATTAAGCAAATAAATAATCTCAAAATTGACTAAAAAATCCTCAAAAATCAGCCCACTTGGAGATGAAATGTTGCCACAGATGTCAGAAATTGATTAATCGTCCTCAATAACCCCCCAAAAAACCCTCCTCTATTTTCCAAATCAGCCAAACAATTACTGAAATATTGTCCATATAGCTGATTATGAATGTTGATTATGCTAATTGACCAACATATGCAAGTTAGCATCTGTCAGTGTGTAAGTGCTGGAGATGCAGACTGTATATTTCTAACACACAATAGGACAATAGGACTCTACTGGCTGATATAAACGGCTCATTCAGCTCAATACTAAATCCACTCATCTGACAGTTTCCATGGCAGAGTAGAAATGTTGTTGGCACTTTGAGCTGCAGTATCTAAGAAATGACATTCACAATGCTCTTTAGTCTGTGGGGTTGGTTGAAGACTAGAGGAATACACTTCATGTTGCTGTTTCACTTCTATTTGACTGATTTTGAAAAGCTGCTCAACAGTTGAAATGTTGCTCTTTTTCCAAGTCTACTATATCCAGTCAGAGCATGCAGTGGCAGCTAGTCCAATAATCCAAAATCAATCCTGTTACCTTGGCAGCTGCTGCTGAATTCACATCCACATCAGCTCCCAGAGACTTTCTACCTTCATCTGTAGAGGAAACACTGAGAGCAGAGCTGAAAGCATCAGTCCAATCACTGATCAGCACTGAGAACTCATCATCACTCATTCATCCTTTACATCAGTGGTTCCCAACCTTTTTCTATCACTGAGTAAACTGACGACCCCTGACTGAGTGACATATTTTATACATATTTCATATTATATCCAAAACTGTACAATCAACCCAAATATTGAACTCAGTAACTGCAAGAAGTTGAAGTTGATTCTGATGAATTCTGAGCAGATTATTTCCTGTTTAGGGAACTTTTTATACAGTTTGTCTGTGTTATGTATCTTTTATCATTTTTAACAATCATAAATACTTAATATGCTTCTTTTTGGACAAATTCACTGTTTTCTTGTCCCTGATGTTTGGTCATTGATCTATTAGACAGTTTACTTTACATTGACTTTTCTTCACAGAAGTGAACCAGATGCTGAGATATAGGCCAACCTACAGACCCCCCATGAAGCTTTGGTGACCACTAGCGGGGGTCCCGACCCTCAGGTTGGGAACCACTGATTTACATAATTTCTCCTGTAAAACTATCAGCTGCTTCTCCACTGATTGGCTGCTTCTCTCTGTTTCATCTCAGTGTCAGTTGAATCCCTTTGTCTTGTTGGACTGTTGCTCAGACTAAAGAAGCAGTTAGAAAACATGACTGTGAACTCTGGGAACTACTGATGGCCTTTTCTCATCACTGTCACACATTGCAAACGAATCAATACATGGATCAATAGTGGTTTGTTATTGGCCAGAGGAGATGCTGCTTGTTCTCATTGGTCAGTGTTGAGGAAGAATGAGAGCAGAAAGCTGCCATCAGCTGCTCTACTTCTACTATCAGTCCACTAGATGGCCTCATGGAGCTGCATTTATCTGACAGCTTTACTTCCTGTTTACTTTTCAAACATGGGATCAGTTTATAAAAAAGAATTCATTATTTTACATTCAAGCAGCCAAAAGTATTTGAAGTAGTTCATATTGGCTCCACCTGCAGCAACTCCAACATTAAAGTACTGATTACATGTTAATGCATCAATAATAATCATCCACTAATATAATAATACAACACTGACAGAGGCCATTCTGTACACTGACTACTTTCACTTTACATACTTCAACTACATTGATAAGGTGAGCTCATAAAGACAGACAGAAATCATACAGTGAGTACTCTGAGTACTGTCAGTGAGTACTCTGATTACTTTGAACAGTGACACACTGACAGTAAGATGGAGGAAACTCTTCCTCCATGTTGGTTCTCAGTTGACTGTTAGTAGAGTTTTCTGCTCTTTCTACTGAACTAAACTAACAAGATGAACAAAGAGTCATTGAGGAGTCAAACAGTGAAAAGTGTCTCTTACTAACCTTCACATGGACAGAAGAAGAAGCTGCGACACGACGAGCTCACAAAGTGAAAGTAAACTGTGGACAGGAAGTGGCTGTGACGTCACGGTTGTCAGGGCAACGGCAGGTGTGGGGGAGGGAAGAGAGATAAGACTGAGTGAGTGTCTGCAGAGAGAGACTGGGAGCTTCAACTACATTGTGCTGATAATACTTCTGTAACTGAGGAACTGTTTTAATGCAGCACTTTAAGTTGTAATGCAGTATTTCTGTAGTGTAGTATTACTACTTTTACTATTTTCAGCTTTGAACTGTTGGTCAGACAACATTGTGTCACTGTGGGCTCTGGATGATTGTAACGGGCATTTCTCAATATATTCTCAAGTTGTACAATTTAGATTAATGACAATAATAATTAGTCACAGTCCTTCCTAAATAGTTGAAATCAGCTCCACCTGAGCAGCTACAACAGCCAAATACAGCAGTAATAATAATCTAATGATAGAATATAATATAGTGTAACACCTGTTGTTCCTTACTCCCCCCAGGGTGGCCTGACTCCATCCTGTGTTCCTCTAATCCAAGTCTACAGGAGGATGGACTGGTCTCTGAGGCCTCTGGTTACTGGTTGAGGGTCAGTCCCCATACTGGGGTCAGAGGCCCGACCCTCCACCACAGGGAGCTTTAAACCTGCCGTGTCGTGGGTAAATCTCTGTTTTCAACCCCAGAGGAGAAGGCCTCCAGCTTGGTTTTGACTCACGTGTTGATCCCACTCTCTATGATCTCTTCTAACCTATGACACTCTCCAGTTTAAAGGATATCACACATACAGAAAGGCAGTTCCCATCATATATGACCTCTGTACAATGAACATATACAGATATCAAACATTTCTGATGCCCACCAACATACAGCAGACAGAGGCCCTGGAGAGGACTACTTAACTCACCTGGAGGATGCTGTATTCCTTGTACACCAAAAGGAAAATGTAATAAAATGTTGTTATCCGCCTTTAAAAAATATTTTTCTGTGGCCAAAACAAAAAACTAAACTGTTTGTGAGAAATAACAAAGTCTCTCTGTACCACGTCTGTTGACTATGTTGTTCCTCTTTCTCTTCCCCCTCAGATAGAGGAACATTCATCATGTGTCTTCCTGTTAGACGGCCATTATTGCTAAACCACATAGTTCATGTTAACTCAGTGAGTGCCTGTATAAGTCCTTTATTTGTTTCTGTGGGGCAATTGATTTTGCCACAGTAGCAACAACAGTAACACAGGGTGAGACATACAGATAGAAAGAAAAACACACTAATGACTACACATATTTAAACACATAAAAACATAAAACATTAAAACATCATTCTTTGAAAACTTCCTTTTCAGAGGCACAAACCTTGGACAGACCCCGGCTCTAGGTGGGTGGAAGAATTGATCTTCTTCTATAACTCTGAGAAACATTGGCTCAAATCAAATGTGGCTGCTTGTTTTTCAAATCTTTTGAACCCACGATAACAGGGAAAGTGTTTCTATGACTCAAATGTTAAAATATGAACAAATATTCAACTCTGAGTCTAAAACTGAACTTTGGTGGTAAAAACTTTCTGTGAACAAAAAATGTGTTCAAATGTCAAACAAGAGTCTTTCAGGATCAAATTCAGCATCTGTGTAAAAATAGTTCCAAGGTGTAAAGAGTGGCTTTGATCTGAACAAACTAAATTCATCATCTTTGGTCATCGTGGAACAAATGTACAAACTTTGATCTACTCAGGTTTTATGCTCATGGTTGTCTAATATAGTTTTATATATCAGTACTCACGTGCAGTCTCATGTTCTTTTAACTGTACAACCCGGGGCCCCTTTGCTTAAAAATCAGCTTTTGTGTTAACATTTGAACACTCAACTCAATTAGATAAAATTCAGACTCAATGAAAATGAATAAAATTCACAAATACATGTTAAAAGTAAGATTTAATAAAGTACATTTTTAACTCTGATACCGGCACACATTGTTCCTATGTTTTTATGTTCAAGAGAGCAAGGGGATGAAAGTTTCTTGAGTTTTGAACTGCAATTGTGTACACAATATAAAAAATATGAAAGAAGCTGAATGAACTTTGAACGTTTGAATGAACTTTCTACTTTGAAACATTTAGAAGAAGGTGCCAAAATAATCTGGCTCCTCCCATACACTGCTCATAGGCTGATACCTGCTGGTGACTTTATGGAACTGCACAGAGGGCACACACACGGAGGTGACACGGTCTTCTTTGTAAATTGTAATATTAACTCACAACCCATTAACGCTGCTATGAAACTTATGTGTCTTGTTGGCAAATATCATATCCATAAGGCTGGAACGCTTCAAACCTAATGTTCATCTGTATTTTGTTGAATTATAATTTCTCTTTGACTTTGATTAACAAACAAGAAAGCCATAAGACCTCTCAAATATTTGGATAATTACTATGTAAAAGTAAACAATAACTTCTATACATACATACTGTATATGTGACTTTATAATTCGCTCCTACAATGTGATGTCATTCAGAAACTTTTTATTTTATATGTGTAACAGGTGTGTGGATTGGGCATAAACAGAGGACGACTCACAGAACTGTTAACCAGCATTTATTTGCTCCTGCAGAAGACAATATAGCACATTCATTTCCTTCTGCTCTTTTTTTCCTGCACCTCTGCTTCCTCAGCAATGCAAAACAACACTGTGTGATTTCATTATCTTTCTGAAAATACATATAGATAAATTAAAGTTTACCCACTGACTGAATTAACAAAATAAATATGCAACGTACAGTTACACTTTCAAAATAAAGCCAGAAGAGAAACGTTTGATGTTTATTATCTATTATATACTTATAACAGAACCTCTGCTAATATTTTACTTGTCCACAGACAACAGATCAATTCTACCAGCTAGAAACTGTAAACGGAGAGTTTTATATAACCCAAACAACCAATAATCTAATATTCTGTATAGATCAATGCATATTTTATTCATCAAATCACAGGATTTTATAAGCACAATCATGAATGCGTTTCATTTTTATTCCTCTGCGTTTGTTGTAGATTTCTTCTTAAAATCATTATTGAAAAAACATTCAAATATACAAACCATTGGACGACAGAGCGGTTTTAGTAATTTCCTGTCTGTGTGTCACGTAGGTTTACTTTAGCCACTGCCAGTGCTGTTAAATATAATTAAATATGAAATATGAATATTTCACGTCACTGCCACTCCCCTTTAGGAGCCCTGTAGCATCCTGATTCTGTTGACTCTATAGGGAGAAATAAACGTGAGCTCAGATTATGAACATGAAGACTTCTGAACATTTGGACTCTGTATATATGACTTGCATATTAAAAACTAAAGGAGATGTGGATGAGTGTGTGAAAGAAACATTCAAAATGTAATGAAAAAGGCAAACTGAAACTGAACTGAAATAAAACAAATGAACAAATCTTTATTTTTACTCATGCAGAGAGAGAGAGAGAGACAGAGAGAGAGAGAGAGAGAGAGAGAGAGAGAGAGAGAGAGAGAGAACAACATTCACCAAGACACACAAACAAAAACATTAAATGGAGCCTATAAAGTTGCTGGCAGGCTCCCAGGTATCTTCTCAAGTTTTGCCACTGAAAAAAAAGAATGAATGCAAACAAGTGTAAGATCATTGCAGATACCACAATATTAGTTTATATTAATGGGGTATCATAGAACAACAAATGACTTAGGATCGGTTTTTCAGAAGCCTGGTACTAACCTAGTATGGAAGTAAGTACATATATATTTATAAAGCATACTGTAAAAAAAGCCAACAGCTTTAAAATCAGCTAATGTGGATCAAAGTTCTGAGTTATTACCAAGAGGAACAAGGCAGCCAGCTCACTTTTACCTCTTCTCTTCTCTGCACACACACACACACACACACACACACACACAAAGAGAGAGAAACACAAACACAGACAGCAGCTGCAAAGTTGTAATAATTGTTATAGTATGCTGCAATAATAGCAGATATAACATTATGTTTTTTGATGGATGTTTAATTAAGCAATTGTATTGCAAAGTGAATAAAAAATATTAAAAATGAGAATGTTTTGGTGTCTTGATTTAAGACAAAGTCACTTATTTTTTTAATGCTATTTGAAGAAATTGTGTCTTATTTTAACTACTTTTATACTTGTTATTAATCCCAGATTAAGCTGTCATTTCTTAAAATTAACTCAGTCAAGAGACCAAAATTCTAATTTTAAGTAACTTAATCTGGGTTTTCTGGTTTTTCATTGCTTTTTATAGAAAAATTTACTTAAATTTAAGATTTTCTGTCTAGTTTTAAGGCCCATTTTAGTCTGTCAGAGGAAGAACTTTGTGCTTATTTTAAGAATTCTTGTCAAGTAAAAAAAGCTTACCCCATTGACAGATGTTTTTGCTGGATATAAGATAATTTGGTAACACTTTATAACGAGTACACACTATTAAGCATTAGTTAAGCATGAATAAACACTGAAATCATCATTTATAACGCATGAATACACATTAGTATGTAGTTTATAAACACAGTTATACATGTTTTATTCATCATTGATAAGCACATTAGTTATGGATTAGTAAATACTGAATCCATCATTTATAAAGCATGATTCTGCTGTAAATAGTCATTACTATGTGGTTTATAATCACAGTTATAAATGTTTTACTCTCCATTGTACTGTACATTTCTGCATGCACTTGCACATCCACTATTCAGACATGTATTAATGATTAGTGACTGTGTTAGCAGATGTTCTATAAAACTCACAACAAATTCATTTTCTAATGATGGCCTATAAACAGTGATTAATGCAGGAATTCACAGTTACAAAGCACTTACTACTCCTTCATTAAGTATTTTGCACAAGCTGAACTAAAGTGAGCACTATCTATGGCTTATTAAGCATTTACAAATGAGATATAAAGGCTGACATTGCCTCGAGACTCACAACATGTTCAGTTATCTTAACAGACGAAGGAGAGACACAACACAAAGGGATATAGAACATATTGTATTGATATTTACTGCAACTTCCCAACATATTGTATGAAGACGAACAAGGCTGGTTTATGAAGACATGCTATTGTTGTGATCTTCTCTGTTTGGGACGTTGAGCGAGCAGTCAGCGGCTCTAGTGGAGAGTATGTGTCTTTGTTTGGTAGCGGCGGGTCGGTAACGTTAGTAACGTTAGTCGGGGAGCGAGGGCAAATACCTGCAGCTGCTGACAAGCTAACGTTAGCATTTTTTCTTCACAGAAACAAAAGTTTTAAGGCAACAAAGTTCAGTTTTAGACTCAAAGTTGAATATTTGTTCACACTTTAATATTTGAGTCATAAAAACACTTTCCCTCTAACTGTGCTTTCAAAAAGAAGAAGATTTGAAAAACAAGCAGCCACATTTGATCCTAAAAATGTTCATTTTTCTCAGAGTTATAGAAGAAGATCAATTCTTTCTATCATTTCTTTCATCTCTACGTCTGCAGGCTGCACATTACCCTCACACATGATCCCTTCATCCCAGCATCCTTTGCTCTTCTCTTCCTTCAGCCTCCTCTTCCTCCTCTATTACAGTAAACACATCAGGTTGGTACTAACTAACATCAGCTGTGTGTGATCCTGTACAGACTGAACTATCTGGTCAGCAGTGAGAAAGTTTCTCTCTCCCTCCTACAGAGGACACAGAGACACTGAGGAACCAGACCTGAACCAGAACCCGAACCCAGGATAAAGAGGTTCAGTGAATGTGGTGTTGAAGGTGTGGAGGTGGATCAGTGTGTCAGAGGAGACTGTGTAGAAGGACAGAGTGCCAGCAGGACAGTCCACATACACTGCTACTCTACCGGAGGAGGAAGAGGAAGAGGAGGAGGAGGAGGAGGAGGAGGAGGAGGAGGAGGAGGAGGAGGAGATGGAGATGGGTGTTCTTCTCTTATTGTGACAGACAGAGTAACGACCATCAGAGCACTCCAGACTCCAGGACTGATCATTCCATCCAAACAAACAGTCTCTACTGTTTCCTCTCCTGCTGATTCCTCTGTAACTCACTGATATATAAACTCCTCCTCTCCACTCGACCTCCCAGTAACAGCGACCAGTCAGACCATTTCTACACAGCAGCTGAGGATAGTAAAATCTGTCTGGATGATCAGGATATGACTGATCCTCCTCCACATTAATCATCTTCCTGTTGTTGTCAGACAGTTTGATCTTTCTGTTCACTGTGTTTGTGTCGACTGTGAGTTCACAGGAATCTGATGGAGAGAACAAGACACAATACAGCTGCAGTTATTGATCTATCATCTGATCATTGATTGACACTTTGATGATGACATCAGAGCTGTGAATGAGTGATGTCACAGTGTGAAGATGGTTGAATGTGTGCTGCTTTGTTTTCACACTTACACTTCCTCAGACCTGGTCTCAACCATCGGACTCCAGCAGGCTCCACCCTGAAAGGAGGAGGGGGGGTCAGAGCAGCATGGAAACATGGACATTACATCGCTCTCATACACAGAGCTTATTCTCTACAAATGGACTTACATCTTCACATGGAGCACTTATTATTAATCAGCTGATAGTCTTTCAGTTCAGTGGAGCTTCTTCTTATTGGCCGATGGCTACAGCTCATTATTTTCACTTATTGATGATCTATTATTATTATCAGTATTATATTTGTAACAGAATGTTTACATTGATTACCTTTAAACAGTTTAACATGGGAGGTGAATTGTTAAGAGCCGACTAAATATAATATTTCTCTGCATTTACTTATTTTTAGTGTAATGCTAATTTTTACATTTCTGGGCGCCATGTTCAGTGTTAAAGTCAGAGTTAAAAATATGCTATATGTGGGCTAATGCTCATGATTTGTATACATATGGGTTTTTCCTGATATAAATAATGTGTTTCAGTTCATGTTGAGATGATTAAAAATACATAAGGGTGAATATGAATGAGAGACATGATTGATTAGAGATAAGAGATAAGTTGTGTAACATGATTTATTAATACGGGTAAAAAGGAAACAAAACACAATGATGTCTAAGCTTTTAAGGTCTCAGGATATAGTTCATCATTGCTTTTGTTTAGAAGTTACACTTGAGTTAAAGAGAGATATGATACTGTACAGTAATTGATGAGAGATAATTGGTTTTTTGAGTTGCTGGATCTACATTCTGGGTTTCCTGTGGGATGCGAGGCAGGGTTAGAGAGTATCTGGAATTCTCCATCTTCATCATCTTCCTGAAGATAAGATCTGAGCAAGCGTACAAACAAACACACACATTCTACCCGGGTAGCACATACACATTGAATACACTTGGACGGACATGGACACACACTAAGCTTTTGGACTGGACTTTGACCAACATTGATATCAGACAGCAATAAGCTGTAAAGAAACACTTTCACTTTCAGTTCTTTTATTTCTTTTATATATTGGAATGAATCTGAACTGTGATTCTACTTTTTGTTGATTGTGAAATTGTGTTTACCTTTTTACATTATTATTATTTACATTTACTCACTCCTTGAGTTGAACCTGAGTGCAGTAGTTACTTCTGTTATGAATTGGTGACATTGAACTGAATTGTTGTTTAGGTGACGCCTTTAGTTTTTCTGTTCTGTTGCCTGGATTGCTGTGTTTTTATGTAACCACAAGATGGCGCCTCAATTAGTAAAGCAAACACAGGTAACAATACAGGTGACACAGATGATGAGCTGATGACTGATAAATGTTATTCTATAGGATGAGTTAAGAGCAGTTGAATTTTGCTACTCTAATCTAACTCTAATTTGTACCCCAGGGCCGCTGGAAGTCATTTTGAACAGGGGGTGCTGTGAAAAAATTGTTTGGTATTTTTGGACAAAAAACCTATGAGCCTATAGGCCTATTTAAAATACATTTTAAAAATAAATAAATAGATTGAGATTCACTACTTTATTGTCATATACACTTCAGTGCACACAGCCAGGGTCTGTAACACACAGACATCATCAGTTCTCAGATGAATATATGCGCTATTAATTAAACTTCACAATAACGCTATAACAATGCAATAGATTTGTTCAGCTGGCATGAACCTGAGTCACTGCACCATCTACGTTTATGTCACACGCGACTCTATTAGCTCCAAAATCCTTTTACGCAAACCACAAGGAAATAATCTCTGACTATTTAAACGTTATTGAACAGTTCTCTACATCCATTACGCAAAGAACACACGATCAAAATAACACTCCATCTCCATCCCCACCACCTTGCAAAAATACTATAGTGTGACGTTAAACTGCATGAATAGATATGAAAGTGCGCAGCGGCACCATGCTCTCACTTTGAGCTACAGACAGGGTGCCCTGGTTACAGGTGTCCAAATGTCGAGGTGCGCTCTGGGGTCGTGGAGATAAAGTCTCTCATGTGGGGACGAATGTCCAGGGAGTTCAGAATGTCTGTGTGGGCATGCATCAGTGAAAGGTGTGTGAGTCTTTTCTTGGTCATGGTGCTGCGTACCCATGTCTTCAAAAGACGCAAGGCGGAGAAAGTGCGCTCGGATGAGGCCACGGAGATGGGTAGGCACAGACATAACTCGATCAGTTTTTCTGTCTCTGAAAACATGGCTCTTGTTTGTGGCTGGAGCTTTGTCAAACATGATGCTACATCTTGGACTGTGACACACTTAGACCCTCTGTCTTTTGTGACATCGGCAAGCTGCTTGAGAACCTCTTTACTCGGCGACCACTAGCCTGACTGACGTTGACGACGTAACTTCTGTGAACCTTTGTTGATTAGGCCTCAGAATAATTAAATTAAAATCCAAAATACACGTAATAGCCTACGTGTGTCAAAATCATTTCCCCAAAATATTCATAAAGAATTTGTAAATTGTGCAAAATATTTTTGATACTTTTTTAAAAATCTCCCTGTCACCACTAGAGGGTGCTGCAGCACCCCTACTTCCCGCGGCCATGTTGTACCCTATCCTGAACATAATTACTGATCGAAAATAGACGAGGTAAAATAACCAGAGATACTTGAGGACTGTGATAGGTGGAAATTGAATATTTTTACCAGCATAGACACCTTTATTTGACAGTTACGAGACAGGAAGTCATGTGAGAGAGAGTGAGAGAGAGAGAGAGAGAGAGAGAGAGAGAGAGAGAGAGTGAGAGAGAGAGAGAGAGAGAGAGGGGGATGTGACATGCAGCAAAGGACCGGGATTCGAACCGCGGTCGGCTGCGTACGTATACGCATTAAACTTCGCTATGCCATGGCGACCCCACACTAGCTTTGTGTCCCATCTTGGCCACCCCAGTAAAAATGTCCTGGATATGCCACTGCACACGAGGCTAATGCTAGTTAGCATACAGTCCACACTTCAGTTTATGCTCTTGTTCAGCACAAACACCAAAACTTGTGTTCTTCGTCCTCTCAGCAGAATCCAGACTCATAAAAACCGTCAGCGTTTGAATTAAAGAAATAAAGTAACTTTAACAACACTTAACAAACTCATGAACAGCACAGCGTCTCTCTCTCTCTCTCTCTCTCTCTCTCTCTCTCTCTCTCTTACGTCTCCGTTTCTCTTTTTAATCCTCTCAGAATCCGGTAGGTTTCCTCATACTCATCTCTAATAGACCCTGATTGGACAATGACAGGTTGACACCTGAATACTCTAATAAACAACAAAACATACGGCAGGAGGTGTTCAAGGACTGCTCAGAACACAGGAAAATTCAATATCTTCTAAAAAACATAGCAAATATACATTTCCCTGCATTAAACACAACTGATCTCACATCAGTAGTAATTCAGAATAGAATTTAAAATCCTCCTCCTCACCTACAAAGCTCTTCATGGTCAGGCCCCTTCATATCTTAAAGAGCTCATAGTACCCTATTACCCCTCTAGAACACTACGTTCTCTGAATGCTGGGCTACTTGTGGTTCCTATAGTCTCTAAAAGTAGAACAGGAGCCAGAGCCTTCAGTTACCAAGCTCCTCTCCTGTGGAACCAGCTTCCAGTTGTGGTTCTGGAGGCAGACACCCTCTCCACATTTAAGAGTAGGCTTAAGACGTTCCTCTTTGATAAAGCTTATAGTTAGGGCTGGATCAGGTGAGTCCTAAACCATTGCAGGTACTCATGGATCCTGGTGGAGCCTCAATATTACTGATATTATTATTATTATTATGATTATTATTATTATATATCATATATATTAAATATATCTAATATATAATAATAAATGCCCAAAAGTCAAATTATTGCAGCAAAATATGTCTCCTCATGCCACGAACTGAGGACAACTAAACAAATTAAATTACTTTTGTCTTTTAATATATACACTCACACTCACGTTTACAGTTTTATTTATTTATTTTAATTTAATATTTTAATTTTCTAAAACACACATCTTCTTCATCAGTCATTTCTAGTCTCAAATTCAATTCAATTCAAAATGGGCTTTATTGGCATGAAAGTTTTTTAAAAAGCAATATTGCCAAAGTAAAGTATTCAAATACAATACAATAAATCAAAGATATATACATTATTATTATATGAACATTATATTAGTTATATACAGTGTGTGTGTCTGTGTGTGTCTGTGTGTGCGTGTGTCTTAATCATTCACTGTCCCTCAGGTTGTGGCATGTTAATACATACTGGGCAGCAAGGTGTGCTCGCTCTCCTTCTCCGAGGAGCATTTCTAATTTGGAGAGGTCGTTCATCTCTTTGAAATCTGGTATCAAAGAGACGAACTTGTTCAAATAATTTTTTCTAGTAATATTTAATTTTGTACATTGTAGGAGAAAGTCAGAAAGTCTCTCTCTCTCTCTCTCTCTCTCTCTCTCTCTCTCTCTCTGTCTCTCTCTCTCTCTATCTCTCTCTCTCTGTCAGGGCAGAAAAGGAAGTTTTTCCTTGCCGCTGTCTCCAAGGTCTTGCTCATGGTGGGAACTGTTGGGTCTCTGTAAATAATGTTATGAGGAGTTCGGTCTAGACCTGCTCTATTTGAAAACTGTCCTGAGATAACTTCTGTTATGAATTGGTGACATACAAATAAAACTGATTTGAACTGAACTGAACTGAATTGTAGTTTAGGTGACGCCTTTAGTTTTTCTGGACTAAAAGGTAACACACGCTGATGGCAGATGACATCCATCAAAATATCCCAAACTATTTATGATGTGAGCCCACAAACCTGCAGCGTGACAACATTGACAAATATCAACCCGCCATGATGCTCACCAACCCATCAGGATAAACCACTGTCCTATTTTCCAATGTCGAAACAAGACATCGGTCCAGAAAAACAGAAATTTCATCACCTTTCCTCTGTCACCTGACTACTACTACTGTATTGATCCGCCTCATACCTGAGAGTGTCCAGTCTCCAGTGTGGATCCTCCAGTGCAGCAGACAGCTTTATTGCTGAGTCTCCTGGATGATTGTAGCTCAGGTCCAGCTCTCTAAGATGGGAGGGGTTGGAGCTCAGAGCTGAGACCAGAGAAGCACAACCTTCCTCTGTGATCAGACAGTGTGACAGCCTGCAAACACACAGAACAACACATTACATAATAAACATGTTCAAGGAAAGAGACTCAAACTAAATAAACAAAACAATATTAGGAAGATTACAATTTTATCCATCAACATAATTCAGGTTTAAAGTGGTTATCAGTTGAACAGGTTGACAAATTCTGACCTGAGAGTTTCCAGTTTACAGTGTGGACTCTTCAGTCCAACAGAAAGCAGCTTCAGTCCTGAATCCTGCAGGTCGTTCATACTCAGGTCCAGCTCTCTCAGACTAGAGGACTGGGAGCTGAGAACTGAGACCAGAGAAGCACAACCTTCCTCTGTGATCAGACAGCCTGACAGCCTGCAAACACACAGAACAACATGTAGTCCGGTGTAAAAGTACAGGGGTTAAAACAAGTTAATTTGTAATACAAATAACTGTTGGTAATTGGCCGTAGGTAAGGGAGTGAACAAAAAAAGGGGCGGGAGAATCGAGCCAAGAGGACGCCATTGCTGAACGGGAAGGACTGTTTCACGCTTCCTGAGGAGGACTTTACTTCTTCTGCCGTTGGCTTTCATCTTCATCTCTTCATTAACTGTTTCTCCAGGACTTATTCCAGACCGTGAGTTGGATTTTTCGTGTGACTGTTAATTGTCACTGAGGATAAGTATTTGCCTGCCGCACCGCACCGAGCAACACACAGGCCTTTTTTAGTTTTTGTGTGCGTGTGAGAGTGTGTGTGTGTGTGTGTGTCTGTGTGTGTGTGTGTGTGAGAGTGTGTGTGTGCGTGTGAGTGTGTGTGGGCCCACTGTTTTGTTTAGAGTTCAGTTAAGTAGCATATTTGATCTGAGTTTGATAAGTATAGAGAAATCATATTAAGGGGTAAGAACTAGGAATTATTTGAATTTTGAATAGTATTTTGATATTGCCAATTCTATTTTGCTTATTATAAGTGTCTATTTTTCTACAGTGTTTTGCCAATTTTGGTAAAGGGTATTTTGTTTACAACTATAATATTTTTATTTTAAAGAAGTCCAATTTGAGTAATTGTGTTATTTCATTTTTAATATCTGTTAACTAGCAAAGTAAATATTATTTGAGTTAAACTGGAAAACAACTGGTTAGTTAACTATTATTTCATTTATTTGAAAGAGTTGTCTGGGGTCAGTTATTTAAAATAGTGTAGAGTACGTGTGAATAGAGCCACTGCTTAGTCTAACAAAGTTGTTGGTTATTCAGTCCTTCCAGAAGAATGCAGAGTTTTTTCGTGATTGTTGCGGGCAAAAATCCTTCATTATGCGGCACGTTTTCTTAAAAATGCGATGGAATATGATATTTAGGCAATTGTATGCGATGAAATTGCGGGAACTTGAAAAAACTGCGGTTCGATGAAAAAGAGAAAAAAAGGTGATTCCTCCTTTTTGAAACTAGTTTGATTTAACCCACTGGTAACAAAAAAGTGCAATCTTACAACTGTTTTTGTTGGCAAATGAGACTGATTTTCAGGCTTCATCATGGCTTCATCGCGGGGTTTGCAGCTTTTCGATGATGTTCATGTCACGTAATTATGTCACTTTATAACATTCCCATGGCAACAGGGGAAAATGGCTGCTCTTGTGTGAAGTAAATGCAACATTTTTCAACTGTCTGCTAAGATATATGTGACTTTTTTGCAACGAAAATGCAGGGATTATGAAATCATGCAAGCCCCACATATTTTGCGTGGAAAGTGCAGCATGTTTGAAAAAAATGCAGCCCATCAGACTTTGGCTGATTATGCATTGAATTATGTGATCGCATAATCGCGTGTTTCTGGAGGGACTGGTTGTTCATAAAGTATTAGGCCATAAAAAGTTTCACACAAAACAGGTAAACCTTCGTGGTAGCTACCTTAATAAATCGAACCCAAACACCCCATCATTCAAGTCCAAGGTGAGTTGCTTTAACTTAAGCATTTACTGAGTGTTGGGGTGCTACAAACACATTACATAATAAACATGTTCAAGGAAAGAGACTCAAACTAAATGAACAAAACAATGTTAGAAAGATTACAATTCTATCCATCAACATAATTCAGGTTTAAAATGGTTATCAGTTGAACAGGTTGACGAATCCTGACCTGAGAGTTTCCAGTTTACAGTGTGGACTCTTCAGTCCAACAGAAAGCAGCTTCAGTCCTGAATCCTGCAGGTTGTTGTTACTCAGGTCCAGCTCTCTCAGACTAGAGGACTGGGAGCTGAGAACTGAGGACAGAGCTTCACAGCTTCTCTCTGAGAGGTTACAGCGACTCAGTCTGTAGAGACAATGATCAACAATAAGAAAAATAACATTTGTGACCAGCACTTTATCACTCAGCCAAAACCAAAAACACTTTAAATTAGTTCTGTAAAAATGATATCAGCTAGTGAGGAATTCCCAATGTTGGTGATATATAATGTCTTTATAATCTCTCTAAGTCGAAAAGATAGGAGAGTATTTAAGTGATAATACAGAAATCCAACTATTTCTGTACTTACAGAGCTTTGTTGGAGGCTTTGACCACTGGCAGCAGCCTCAGAAGAGCCTCCTCTGAAGCAGAGTATTTCTTCAGGTCAAACACTTCCAGATCTTTTTCTGATGACAGTAAGATGAAGACCAGAGCTGACCACTGAGCAGGAGACAGTTTATCTGTGGAGAGACGTCCTGAACTCAGGGACTGTTGGATCTGATCCACTAGAGAACGATCATTCAGTTCATTCAGACAGTGGAACAGATTGATGCTTGTCTCTGCAGAGAGATTCTCACTGATCTTCTTCTTGATGTACTGGACTGTTTCCTGATTGGTCTGTGAGCTACTTCCTGTGTGTGTCAGCAGACCTCGTAGGAGATTCTGATTGGTCAGCAGTGAAAGACCCAGCAGGAAGCGTAGAAACAAGTCCAGGTGTCCTTGTTGACTCTCTAAGGCCTTGTCCACAGCACTCTGGTGGAGATATTTTAGATTCCCTTTGTCGTTAATTAATTTAGACCACCAGGATGTTGTTTGTTGATCTGCCAGCAGATTGACTCCAGAGTTGATGAATGTCAGATGGACATGAAGAGCAGCCAGAAACTCCTGAACACTCAGATGGACGAAGCAGAAGACCTTGTCCTGGTACAGTCCACTCTCCTCTTTAAAGATCTGTGTGAACACTCCTGAGTACACTGAGGCTGCTCTGATATCAATGCCACACTCTGTCAGGTCTGATTCATAGAAGATCAGGTTGCCTTTCTGCAGCTGCTCAAAAGCCAGTTTTCCCAGAGACTCAATCATCTTCTTGCTGTTTTTATTCCAGTGTGGATCTGTCTCAGCTCCTCCATCATACTTGATGGTCTTCACTTTGGACTGAACCACCAAGAAGTGGATGAACATCTCAGTCAGGGTCTTGGGCAGCTCTCCTCCCTCTCTGGTCTTCAACACATCCTCCAGAACTGTAGCAGTGATCCAGCAGAAGACTGGGATGTGGCACATAATGTGGACGCTTCGTGATGTCTTGATGTGGGAGATGATTCTGCTGGCCTGCTCCTGATCTCTGAACCTCTTCCTGAAGTAGTCCTCCTTCTGTGGGTCAGTGAACCCTCTGACCTCTGTCACAATGTCAACACACTCAGGAGGGATCTGATTGGCTGCTGCAGGTCGTGTGGTTATCCAGAGGCGAGCAGAGGGAAGCAGTTTCCCCCTGATGAGGTTTGTCAGCAGCACACCCACTGAGGTGGACTCTGTAACATCAGTCAGGATCTCAGTGTTGTGGAAGTCCAGAGGGAAGTCGACACTCATCCAGACCGTCAAAGATGAACACAACCTGGAACTCTTCAAACCTGCAGATTCCTGCTTCTTTGGTTTCAGTAAAGAAGTGATGAACAAGTTCCACCAAGCTGTACTTTTTCTCTTTCAGCACATTCAGCTCTCTGAAAGTGAATGGAAATGTGAACTCTATGTCCTGGTTGGCTTTGTCTTCAGCCCAGTCCAGAGTGAACTTCTGTGTTAAGACTGTTTTCCCAATGCCAGCCACTCCCTTTGTCATCACTGTTCTGATTGGTTCATCTCTTCCAGGTGAGGCTTTAAAGATGTCTTCTTGTCTGATTGTTGTTTCTGGTCTGTCTGGTTTCCTGGATGCTGTTTCAATCTGTCTGACCTCATGTTCATCATTGACCTCTGCAGTTCCTCCCTCTGTGATGTAGAGCTCTGTGTAGATCTGGTTCAGAAGGGTTGGGTTTCCTGCTTTAGCAATCCCCTCAAACACACACTGGAACTTCTTCTTCAGGTTAGATTTAAGTTCACGTCGGCAAGCTGGAGCAGCAGTTCCTGAATGAAGAAAGAAGAAATGTAGTTAATAAGTAGAAGCTCCAATAAATCTGATGGATGTAAACTTTAAGACATCAAGATGGTATTTATTTTCCTCCCCCATTAAATCTCTTCAGCTCATCAGTTGTAAACAGTTTCTGTTTTCAGTCCAGAAGAATTCATAGATCTGATACAATGTGTGCATCATATTATCAGCAGAGTTTTAAAAGTAAACTTCTCCCATGTTGCCTCCATTTCCTTTTTCCATCATGTTCAATCTGTTAAAATCCTCTTACTGCTCTGTAGACAGTCAGCCAGCTCTTCATGCTTCATTCTCCTCAGGAAGTGCACTGTGATCTTCAGAAATGCCTCTCTGCTGCTCCTCCTCTGCTCTTCATCCTCACCATCCAACACCTCCTCATCCTCCCTCTGACTCTCTGAGCATTCTGGGTAATCTGAACTCAGAACCTTCTGGATCTTCTTCAGCTCGTTCTTCACAAAAGTGACAATGTTGTCCTCCAGCAGCTGCAACAGAATATTATATAAATGACTCAATCAAAGTCAAATCATGGAAGCAAACATCAGATCCATGTTGGACAGACTGACAATCCACTGGTCTAAAAAGTGCAGCATGGAGATTATTGTGAACACAATAGATGTAAAAGTAGTTGTTGTCCATGTACAGACCATAAATATGGAGTCCAGGTGTGTTTGATGCTGCTGGGCAGACTGACCACTGGGAACCTCTGAGCTCTCCTGGTCCACTCTGTGGAGGAATCATGAAGAATGAGCTCACATTATGTCTGTCCACACAGAGACAAACACAAGGTAAAGGTCCATGAAGTGATATTTGGATGTGAACAGTGAATCTGATGACTCCCTGTAGTGGTAAAGGTTTACGAGTCCTGCTGATCCCACTGAGAATCAACAGCTCAGTTTGGTTCAGTCCCAACAGCTCTCACCAACCCCTCCATATAGTTCTCCCACCCTCACTGTACACTGCTGAAGTGCCCTGGAGCAAGGCACCTAAAGCCTCCAGCTGCTCCAGTGGAGCTGCTCAGTGTCTGCTTGTATCAGACTGGTTGTACTGGGCAGCTCCCAGTGTGAATGTGTTTGATTGTGTGAGTGTGATGCAGCTGCTGCTGAAAGAGAGTGTTGGTGCTCAGAGAACTTCATCTGAGTCAGTAAAGGTTGAAAAACTGGAGATTTCACAACTGAGAGTCTGATAAAAACACATCATTTTATTTTACCATCAGTTTGAAATCCTCACCTTTGATCAACAGAGTGGCGGCCATCTTTGAAGTGTATAAGATGACCCATAGAGCGATCACTCTTCATGGACACACAGCTGGGTTCAGGTTTTTTCCTCCTGATAGAAAAACAGGATCAGTTCTGCACTGCACCCACAACACACTGAGACAGAACCTGCCAGTGACTGAATACACCGACTGTACACAGTGTATTTGTACCCAGGGAGTTCTTGGTTAGGATTCCTATAAAGTCAGTGTTTGATTAAGACATGTTTCACTGTGTATTTTAAAGCTGTATTCAGTGCAGTGTGCAGTATAGGCGGGGAAATGATGGAGTGGAGTGACCATATCGGTCCCATTAGGATAAAAAGAGGAACAGACGTGGTGTCAAAGCAGTGAGTTTCTATAAACTGCTGCAACTATTTGTTCACTGTGAAACTGAGGCTGTTGTAAATTGAGCTGATCAGACACAAACCATCACCGTCCATTAAAAGACATTTAAAACATTTAAAAATAGGAGTTCACAACTGAGAGTCTGATACAAACACATCTTTTTATTTTCACCATCAGTTTGAAATCCTCACCTTTGATCAACAGAGTGGTGGCCATCTTTGAAGTATATAGGATTATCCATAGAGCGATCACTCTTCATGGACACACAGCTGGGTTCAGGTTCAGGACAGTCTGGTCTCTGATGGATCCTGATAGAAAGAAATTCATTAAAGCTCACATATTCAGAAACATTCTCACTGAATCAAAGACTTTGTGAAATGATGTATAATTTGAAATGTTTGAATACAGGGCTGGACAATAAGAACAATGTCTTCAATTACTGACATTATGGACGTGTTACTGAACACAATTTACTGATGTCACACACTTCAACACACTGTCTGAATTCCATATAATTAAAGTGAGAGCAGCTACAACATCTAACCAGAGAGCAATCAGCTCCCAGTCCAGTCCAGAAGAGCAGAATGTGGAACTGGTCAGACTGGAATGAATCAGGACAAACATCAGCAGTGAGCAACATGAGGAAGGAAATCTGCTCTGATTGATTCAAACACACGTTACTGTTACATTGCTCGTTATGAAGCTGAATGTTTCTCCTGATACTGATTTGAGATCAGATTGTCCAGCCCTGTTTGAATACTGACAACTACGTACTTTAGCTCAGATAAATGTCTTTGTTTCAAATGGAGAATCAAAGCCTTTGTGACATGGAGAAGAGTCATGGACAGTTAGAGATCCTCATCTCACCTCTGAGCTTTGGTCCTTGTGTCATGTTCCCCACACAGAGTGCTTTTAGAGGGAGGGGCTCCCTCCTCTCTGTCCTCACACTGATCCATAGCAGAGCCCACACCTTCACACAGACACAGCAACATGCTCATTCATTACAGCAAGC
>NW_026136708.1:22811043-22821375 GCF_905237075.1 Dicentrarchus labrax
TTGGGTTCCATTTCAAGAAGTTGGGAAAGCAAGCTTAGCCAGGTCAGTCATTGCTCAGTTGCCCCCAAGAAGGCTAAAACTTCACTTCTGATGTAATGTTATTAGCAAAAAAACATCATCCTCTTAGGGATATGCAGTTTGAAAACTGGTTCAAACATCTGTCATTGAGCAGTCTAGTCACTCCTTTTGTTTTTGTTACCTATGAGCAGAAAGGCACAGTGTGAGTCAAGTTCTTTGACTTCTCCAGAACTGTCAACACCATCCAGCCCTGTCTCCCAGGGGAAAAGTTACTGACCTTAACACTGATTAGTTTAGATTAGAATAAACTAAATAATGGACTACCTAACTGGGCTGGAGAGGAGTGATTCATACAAGTGCTTTGGGATCCAAATTAAAAAAAAATTTACTGGAGAGCAGACTGCTCTTCCTGAGGTGACTCAGAGCTCAGTCTGGCAGGCTCTGTTGTAGATAGTGCTCTGTTCTTTGCTGTTGGGTGTTGGGGTGGTTGCATCAAGGAGTTAACAAGCAGATAAGGAGGTGGACTGGAAGTGAACAGTTTGGAGTCAGTGGCAGAAAGAAGGATGAAGGACAAGATCAAAACCATCCCAGATCTCACTATCTGTATGACATGCTGTAGCAGATGGACAGCTCATTCAGCCACAGAATAATCCCACCTAGGTGCAAAACATTTGTACCCACTGCCATCAGACTATACAGCAGCAGTGGAGACCAAAGACTACCATTGTCTCTTTGTTGCACTGATATATTGTCTTATAGTTAGTATGTAACTCAGGAGGTAGAGCAGGTTGTGCACTAATTAGAATTTGGCGGTTAGATCCCCGGTTCCTTTGGTTCCAAGTCAAAGGGTCCTTGAGCAAGATACTGAACCCCAAATTATCTCTGTTTGTAATGAGCCTCTGCCATCACTGCATGAATGTGTGTTAAAGGGTGAATGTGGCATGTTGTGTAAAAATGCATTGAGTGGTCGGAAGACTAGAAAGGTGCTATACAGGTACAGGTCCATTTATCATTTACCGTTACCACCCTGTTGGTAGACCACCTGGCCCTTACTCTCAATTTTTAGAAGAGTTTAAGGTTGTTATTACTAATTCTGATTTTAACATTCACTTCAATAAGTCTTCCTGCTAACACTGGAGAATCAGTCCATTTACCATTATTTATCATATATTCAATTATACTACAGTATACTGATAATATATTATAAAATATATTATATTTAATGTCTTCAATTACTATATTATACTACTTTTCACCTAATATTATGTCTTATATGCTATACTATATTATACTGTACTATATCATGTTATTCTGCTTTATTACATTTAATAAAATGTTTCAATTATATTGCTTTATTAATACAGACAAATACTAAGTAGCATTATATCAATCACACCACTGTCACATAGACCTTGTAATTCTGTCTTTTTTTGCTCTTGTATAGTTTCTGTTTTTCTGTTATATTTTTATTTCCATTTTTACATTAGTTTTATGTACCTCTTATTATTTATTTTGTTACCTTCCCTATTTATCTATACTTATTCCTGTCCTTGTGCTGCAACAACAACCATATTCCCCCTTCCCTTCCCTGGGAACTGTATCATGTTCTGATTGCACACTGCATACAATCTGTATTGTACAATGGAAAATAACACAATCTGTGTGTTTGCTCAAAATGACCTCAGTCTCCTACGAAAATAAATATGCTATTGTAACTTGTAATAAAATATAGATGCCTATATATTTATGGGAGGAAACTTTTTCAAGTAGAGGGTCCACCAGAGTTAACTGGAAGACCAAAAGATTTTTCTTAATAATGAATAGTGAATAATGAACAGTGAATTATTTTCATACCACTCCAATAATCAATCCATACACTGCTGAAGAATACCAGGATCACATTTAGTACCTTGCAAATACGAAAGTGAAGTATCATCTGAAAACTTGTAAAAATGAAAAAATGTATTTGGAACATTAGTTTTACAATCATCTGTAGGAGAGGTGAGCTCACACAACCTTGGGATGCTCCTGAGTTAGGAAAAAAAGTCTGGTTTAGAATAGAATAGGAATTTTTTTTAAGAGTATGAGAAAATGGAATGGGAGAAAAGTAGTAAGAGTAACAGACAAGAAAATAGAAAAGAATAGCATTAAGCATAATAGAATAGGATGGAAATCCTAAGTAACAGCCTCAGCAGTGAAATCTTGCCTTGTCCTGATTTAGGTTAAAAAAAGTCTGTTACACTCAGTGAACTCAGCGAACTGCTACATATTAAAATGTTTAGGCAAAAGTTAAAGGCTGGTGAGAACAAAGCTCTAACATCAGATCGAGGCTTGTCACGTGTATCCTTCTCTTCTGTCTTAGTACTTTACACACACGTGGCGGCGTGGAGGCTCAATGTGAATCTTAGGTTGCTCGACAACGCCACCTTCGGAATTGCACCCCAAGGAATAATAATAATAATAATAATTATTATTATTATTATTATTATTATTATTATTATTATTATTATTATTATTATTATTATTATTTTACATTGATCAAAAACACAGGTTCGTTCCACTCGACAGGCAAGACACGTGGTTCCCAGTTTACAGAAATACTTTAATAATATATATATTATCACAAAATTTAGCATTCATCCCAAATAATAAACAAGGAGCCTAATCAGGGGGCTGAGGCCCACTGGTGGGGAAAGAGCAGGTGAAGGGGAAGGGGACTCAACAAAAACTAAATTAAAGGAAAAGGGTTCACCCAGACACACGTGGCAGTCACACACTGTGGTATCACCAAATCCAAGGAAGCACAGCACACAAGAGGAGGGACACCACCACCCACATCACCAGCACCACCACCAGCCTGCAGCCACTGAGAAGGAAACAAAAAGGAAGTTTACAACGGAAATAATTAACCCAAAATGTACAAAACAATACACACCATAAAGCAAGAAATAATTCACAAAATAAACTTAACAAAACAATTTACTTAATCAAAACAATAAAGTACAGAAAACAAAACAAGTAATACAAAACTAAAGGGATTAACTCCTCACAATCATTCGGCAAAAATTAAAGGGATAAACAGGTTAAAAGTGTGGTGTCGGCAGTCCACCATGCAAGCCGGCAGTAGCCAAAAGCCAGCAACAGCAGCACCACCAAGCAGCAAGGAATAAGTGGCTGCTGGAGACAATGTCGTATATAGCAGCAGAGACAAACTGATTAGCAGCAGAAAGCAGCAGACAAAGCTGTGTACAAAGCAGCAGTGGCCCCAATCAGCTGGTGGCGGAGTCACGAAATTGCCACCTGTAGATTTCGGCCAGCTGATGAGCGTTCCCTGTCAATAAACATAAAATTAGTATGGCTGAGCTACATTTATCAAAGCTTTTGGGGGCTAGATTTAAGGTAGCATACCTGTTTTCAAAGTCAAACCTGCACAGGGAGAGGGAGGGAGAAAGAAACCCACACGGCAGCGGACATCTACCTGTGACCACACTAGCATTAGCTACAGGATAGCATTCGGTGTAACACAGAGAGAGACACTTACCCGCTCGAGAGAACCAGCGACTAAACGGAGCACGGAGCACGCAGTCGCTGCTCTGCAGTGAAAACACAGCGCTTTATGCATGAGGACACAGTGATAAATGAAACGAAGCAGTAGCCGCAGCAAGGGCGCGGAGCATTACCTGCACGGGCAAACACCTGAGCTGGAAATGATGCATCAGTGAGAGCGCGAGAAGGAGGGCCGTACTTATGTACTGCCGCCCTAGTGGTCAGCTGACGCAATTAACTGCAGCAAGGCAACCCTATTTCTATGCTGCTACACACAGAAGATGCTGTGTTGAAGGGGGGAGGGGATGTGAACACACACTGGTTGTGTGGGTTGAGGCAGCAGCTATTTTTAGCAGGAAGTATTGTTAGACCTGTCCTGTGGTATCAATTTCCTCACAAGGACCTCTTGTGGTCAGGTGGTCTATCGAGCTGTCAGTCTCTTAGGGATGTGGTCAATGGATGATTGACACTTCATCTTTCCAACAGTCAGTGCAGGTTTCTTGGCAGCTTGGCAGGTGACTACACTTCAACACACGTGTTGACCTTGAACTGCATTGACGATATGCTGTCAACAGATAGACCTATTATTTTGTATTTTGTATACAAAACAAAAATATCATACGCCATGCTGCCTCTGTTAATGTTACATTTTTAGTGTGAGTAAGATCTAAAATGCAGCAGTAGTATGTTTGCCAAAACTGGGACCTCTTCATGGCTGTATCATTCAACATGTAACTGAATGGACTTTAATAGGGTCATAAAGTTAAGGTGAGATATATGAGACTCTGGTTTGTTCACATAGCAGTTCTGCTCTGTGTGCAGAGTGAGTAGCGCGACTAAAACAGTTTTTTTATCATCTACATCACTGAATGAAGGATTTATTTGGACCAAACCAGAGTTGATGATTTTTGAAACAGCGGAAGGAGCAATCCACACCAAAAATGAAAACGTGACCATTACTATAAATATATCTAAAAACAGTTCAAACTCACTACAACTATAATGACAAAGACAGGGGCTAATGATATCGCTTGGATCAAATTCATGCTGATTTGATTTGTGGTACACAACTTATTAAACACTTATGTAATGTAAGGATGAAAGTACACATAAAAACACATCATTGTATCGGACATACTGCCAAATGTTCTTTACTGCTGAAGGGGTCTCTGAAATCCATAATGATTTTTGTATGACTAAAATCTGTCTCTCTTAACACCCCTTCTTTGGGTGAACGCATAGCCTTCAGGTTTTATTTTTGTTTCTCTGCACAATGTACAGCAGTAACAGGTCTGCAGCAACTTCATCCATTTTCCTGTTAAACTACCAACACAGCTATTGAGCGCATCAAGCTGGTGGAGGGAGGATATTGTTCATTCAGTGTGGAAGGCTACATTGCTATCATTATAATCATTGGAGTCTAGTGGAGAGGGATAGTGATATTACAGCTGTTTCTCGTTAAACAAACATCTCTGTAGGGATCCATAATGTTGTCAGAATAAGGTTATTTTACCTTGCATCATCGTAACATTGTAACTTTAAAATAAAAAAAAAAATGAATAAAATGAAACTCACCAAAACTGTCTTTGTTAAGGACTGTCCACACCAAGAACAATGACTATAAGTATAACAATAACTATAATTGAAAATATACGTGAAAAGGGCTGCTTCTGCATCTGAGCCTTTCAGTGGCAAAAACAACAACTTTTAGTGGACGTACTTTGCCCCGAAGGATTAACGTTAGCTTACATTGCAGCCCTTTTTAGACCAGAAACAATCAAAAACAGATCAGTCAAGCAACCAACCCTACCATCTTGCACTGGGTGACATGTTCCTTCATCCCCATTAACACACACTAATTATTTTTTTAGTGTCAATCCAACATACATCCTGCTACCCAAAATGTCTATTAATCCACCACTTAAAATAGTTCAGCAAATGGGCCATTTCCTCTTATTTGAGTAACGTTTGCCGAAAACTACTACTACAGTGACTTTGACTTTTTTTAAATTGTGAGGTGTTTTTTAGGGTTTATATCTTCAGTGGGAACCAGTGGGTTTGGGCTGAGATAAATACAGAGTAGGGAAGTCAAAAAGTACTAAAAGATGGACTAACACATTGTTAGTTTCATTACAGCGGTTATTTTCCCGCTTAACATTTAAACGTAGACTAGTTCTACCTAAACACTCGGAGTTTCTCCCTCTTTTAGTGACTTTTCGCTACTTTCAAAGTTTTTCATACACTCAAGCTTCATTAGCATTAGCAGTTAGCTATGGCTTCTCCCTCTCCCTCTCCTCTGTCCTGCTCAGTGTGTCAGATGTTTAGTTATTCCTCTGCCTCCTTTAAAGATAATGGTACATGTATTAAATGTAGTTTATTTACTGCGCTGGAGGCGAGGCTTAGTGAGTTAGAGGAACGGTACCGCACCACTGAGATATCTTTAGCCGCTATAGTTAGCCAGCCCCGGTAGCCGGTGCGGTCCAACCGAAGGTAGCTTCTGTTAGATCTGTAGATCCCCGGTAGTTCCCGAGCAGCCGGGAAGACAGGGAGGCTGGGTGACTGAGCGAAGGAAGGCTAGAACGGCGAAGCCCACGGGTCACCACCAACCGCTTCACGTTTCTAATACATTTTCCCCACTCAGCGATACACCCGCTGAGGAACCAACTCTGGTTATTGGCAGCTCCATAGTCAGAAACGTGAAAGTTAGCGAAGCCAGCGGTCATAGTTAAATGTATCCCTGGGGCCAGAGCGGGCGACATTGAATCAAATTTAAAACTGCTGGCTAAAGGTAAACGTAAATACAGTAAGATTGTTATCCACGTCGGCGGTAACGACACCCGTTTACGCCAATCGGAGGTCACTAAGATTAATGTGGAGTCGGTGTGTAACTATGCTAAGACAATGTCGGACACCGTAGTTTTCTCTGGACCCCTGCCCAATGTGACCAGTGATGACATGTATAGCCGCATGTCGTCATTCCACCGCTGGCTGTCGAGGTGGTGTCCAGCAAACGATGTGGGCTTCATTGATAACTGGAAGCCTTTTTGGGAAAACCTGGTCTGATTAGGAGAGACGGCATCCATCCCACTTTGGATGGAGCGGCTCTCTTTATCTAGAAATATGGCGAAGTTTATTTCTAAAACCTGACAGTCCAGAGTTAGGACCAGGAAGCAGAGCTGCTGTCTTACACACTCCTCTGCGCTTTCTTTAGAACAGTCACCCACCCAAAACCCCATAGAGACTGTGTCTGTCCCCCGACCACCTAAACTATTTAAAGAAATAAAAACAAGAGGAGTTCAACATAAAAATCTAATAAAAATTAAAACCAACTCCTCAGTAGCACAAAATAAGAGAATGAAATGTGGGCTGTTAAATATCAGGTCTCTGTCCTCTAAAGCTGTTTTAGTGAACAAATTAATATTAGATTATGATATTGATTTACTTTGTCTTACTGAGACCTGGTTGTCCCACGAGGAGTATGTTAGCCTAAATGAATCCACCCCCCCCAGTCATATTAATACTCACATTCCTCGAGGCACAGGCCGAGGAGGTGGAGTGGCAGCTATATATGATTCGAGCGTTTTAATGGACCCTAAACCTAAACTAAATTATAATTCATTTGAAAGCCTTGTTCTTAGTCTTTCTCACCCAAACTGGAAAACACTGCAGCCAGTTCTATTTGTTATAGTGTACCACGCTCCTGGACCGTACTCTGACTTTATATCTGAATTCTCAGAGTTTCTATCAAGCTTAGTCCTTAAATCAGATAAAGTAATTATTGTAGGTGATTTTAATATTCATGTGGATGTTGACAATGACAGCCTTAGTAATGCATTTATATCATTAATAGACTCAATTGGCTTCTGTCAGAGTGTAAATAAACCAACTCATTGTTTTAATCACACTCTTGACCTTGTTTTATCATATGGCATTGATATTGAACATTTAATAGTCTTCCCACATAATCCTTTCCTATCTGACCATTATTTAGTAACTTTTGAATTCATACTATTAGATTATAAGCCATTAGGCAAAACTTCCTACAGCAGATGTCTATCTGACAGTGCTGTAGCTAAATTTAAGGAGGAGATTCCTTCAGTGTTTAATTCAATGCCATGTCTGAATTTCTATAATGACTTTAGTCCCTCTGAAATTGATAATCTTGTCGATAGTGCTACAGGCTCACTACGATCAACATTAGACTCTATCGCTCCTATAAAAAGGAAATTATTAAAACATAGGAGACTAGCACCTTGGTATAACCACCAAACCTGCCAGTTAAAACAAATAGCTAGGAAATCTGAAAGGGAAATGGCGCTCTTCCAAATTATCAGAATATCGCTCAATTTGGCAAGATAATCTTAAAACCTATAGAAAGGCCCTCCGTAATGCCAGAGGAGCCTATTACTCAGCACTAATAGAAGAAAATAAGAACAACCCTAGGTTCCTCTTCAGCACTGTAGCCAGGCTGACAGAGAGTCACAGCTCTATCGAGCCACATATCCCCATAAACTTAAGTAGCAATGACTTCATGAGCTTCTTCTATAATAAAATTATTACTATTAGAGAAAAAATTAATCACCAACTGCCATCAACAGTTATCAGTGGCTCTCCAAGTTCAAGGACTTCTGTCAATGTAAACTTAGATGTATATTTAGACTGTTTTTCTGCTATCGATCTTCATCAGTTAACTTCAATCATTTCTTCATCGAAGCCATCAACCTGTCTATTAGACCCGATCCCAACTAGGCTGCTTAAAGAAGTTGTTCCCTTAATTGGCACTTCTTTACTGGATATGATTAATCTTTCTTTATTATCAGGATATGTACCACAGTCCTTTAAAGTAGCTGTAATTAAACCCCTTCTTAAAAAAGTCCACTCTTGACCCAGGGGTTTTAGCCAACTATAGACCGATTTCTAACCTCCCCTTCCCTCTCTAAGATTCTGGAGAAAGTAGTCGCCAAAGAGTTGTGTGACTTTCTACATAACAATAGTTTATTTGAGGATTTTCAGTCAGGATTTAGAGTTCATCATAGCACAGAGACAGCTCTGGTTAAAGTTAATAATGACCTTCTGACTGCTTCTGACAATGGACTTGTCTCTGTACTTGTATTATTAGATCTTAGTGCTGCATTTGACACCATTGACCATGATATTCTTTTACAGAGACTTGAGCATCAAATTGGCATTAAAGGAACTGCCCTAAGCTGGTTTAAGTCATACTTATCAGATCGTTCTCAGTTTGTACATGTTAACGATGAATCCTCCATAAATACTAAAGTTAGTCATGGAGTTCCACAAGGTTCTGTACTTGGACCAATACTATTTACTTTATATATGCTCCCTTTAGGCAACATTATTAGGAATCACTCCATTAACTTTCACTGTTATGCAGATGATACGCAGTTATATCTATCAATCAAACCCAATGAAATTAATCAATTATCTAAATTACAAACATCTCTTAAGGACATAAAATCCTGGATGACCTGCAATTTTCTGATGTTAAACTCAGAAAAAACGAAATTCTTGTTCTTGGCCCCAAAAACCTTAGAGACTCATTGTCTAAAGATATAGTCACTCTAGATGGCATTAACTTGGCCTCTAGCACCACTGTCAGGAATCTTGGAGTTATCTTTGATCAGGATTTGTCATTTAACTCCCACATAAAGCAGACCTCTAGGACTGCCTTCTTTCATTTACGTAATATTAGAAAAATTAGACACATACTATCACAGACAGATGCAGAAAACTAATCCATGCATTTGTTACTTCAAGGCTGGATTACTGCAACTCTTTATTATCAGGTTGCCCCAATAAGTCCATTAAAATGCTCCAATTAATTCAGAACGCTGCAGCACGAGTACTGACAGGAACTAGAAAAAGAGATCACATCTCTCCTGTACTAGCTTCTCTGCACTGGCTCCCTGTAAAATGTAGAATAGAATTTAAAATCCTCCTCCCTCACCTATAAAGCTCTTCATGGTCAGGCCCCTTCATATCTTAAAGAGCTCATAGTACCCTATTACCCCACTAGAACACTACGTTCTCTGAATGCTGGGCTACTTGTGGTTCCTATAGTCTCTAAAAAGTAGAACAGGAGCCAGAGCCTTCAGTTACCAAGCTCCTCTCCTGTGGAACCAGCTTCCAGTTGTGGTTCGGGAGGCAGACACCCTCACCACATTCAAGAGTAGGCTTAAGACATTCCTCTTTGATAAAGCTTATAGTTAGGGCTGGATCAGGTGAGTCCTGAACCATCCCTTAGTTATGCTGCTATAGGCCTAGACTATCGGGGATTTCCCATGGTGCACTGAGCTACTCTCTTCCTCTCTCTTTCTGCACTCATTCATGTCCCTTTAATGCATGTTACTAACTTCACTTCTTCCCCGGAGTTCTTGTGCTGTCCCGTCTCGCAGGTTCTCATGGATCCTGGTGGAGCCTCCTGCCATGGTCCTGCTTGGACTGCCATTGCCAATACTGTTGTTGCTGTGCACCTGTCTGTCTGTCTGTCTCTCGCTCTCTCACCCCAACTGGTCGAGACAGACGACCACCCACCTAGAGCCGGAGGATCTGTCCTAGGTTTCTGCCTTTTAACAGGCAGTTTTTCCTTGCCCTTGTCGCCAACTGCTTGCTCATGGTGGTACTGTTGGGTCTCTGTAATTAATGTTAAAGAGTTCGGTCTAGACCTGCTCTATTTGAAAAGTGTCCTGAGATAACTTCTGTTATGAATTGGCGCTATACAAATAAAATTGAATTGAATTGAATTGA